>NC_058403.1:173487813-173606051 GCF_002201575.2 Neomonachus schauinslandi | reverse complement strand
AAGTCAGCATTAAATTGCTCATAATGACTTGGACCAGGGCTGTTAAGGGTTAAGACTCATAAACTAGCTTGTTTTGTTTCTCTGCATTGATGTTGTGCATTATTGGAGGCTAAGATTTACCTTGGGGAGGAGGTTGAAAGTGGTGGGTGCAGGTGGCAAATAAAGGAATGGTTCCGGGGCGCCTGGATGGCTCAGTCGTTAAGCGTCTGCCTTCGGCTCAGGTCATGGTCCTGGAGTCCTGGGATCAAGCCCCACATTGGGCTCCCTGCTCCGCAGGGGGCCTGCTTCTCCCTCTCCCACTCCCCCTTCTTGTGTTCCCTCTCTCACTGTGTCTCTCTCTGTCAAATAAATAAATAAAATCTTAAAAAAAAAAATAAAGGAATGGTTCCCTCTTTTTGCTGACTTCTTCAGGTTTCATTTGCTTATGTTATATGTGTGTATTCTGGGACTCAACTAGACCTACATTTATTTCTAATGTTTTTAAAAAGCACTACCTCTAACCCTATAGTCTGTTGCTCATAGTCACAGTAAGTGTTTGCGTCTGTGTTCACAGACCCTCTGTGCTTCCCTGCATTCTCTTTTATCTTGATCATTTTTGTAAAGCTTCAGCAACTTCATTTTAGTATAGCATGACAGAACGTTTTAACATCAGAAACTTGATCTTGAAATTCTTCCAAATGAGGATCAGCTCCCTCTCCTTCTTCCTGGTTGCCATTCACCTTCAATTCTCAAGTTGTGGGAGAGATCATAGCATTGATGATGCATATATAAAGTGGCAGTGCCTGAAGGGCTGAAGAGCGATTTGGTATTTGTAGGAGGATCAAGCATTCTGAGCTGGGGTTTCATGTTTTAGTCATGTTTTCTAACTCATTTCCTATTTACCTGCTCCAAAATCCAGACATAGATTTTGGCAGACAAAAGTAATTGATACCTTGGATATCTCTCCAGGAATTTTGGATAGATAATTCCCAGATAGGAAGTCAAAATCTCAACTTATGTATACACATAGACACGTATCAGTATACATGTATGTGTGCCTGTAGGAAAAGCTCACTGTTGCCCCTTTACCCTCAAACTCTTGACACTTCGGACCTCAGATACATAGGTTTTTCTCAGCTAGAAATTCTGACACTGCCTGTAGTTAAGGCATACCCCACAGGGGAAGGCTCAGTACCGCAAGACCGCCCCCCTACTTCAGATGCCAGTTGTAAGTGGTGGGTCCCCAGATCACCCACAGTTTCTGTCTGACTTGGTTACAAATGGGAGGTTCCCATGACCCCCTCCTCAGATTTGATAATTTACTACAGCAGTTCACAGAACCCTGGGAATGTCACTTATTAATGCTGATTATTAAAATACGAAGGGTATTTTAAAGGACTAAAATGAGCAGCCAGATGAAGAGATATGTAGGGAGAAGTCGAGAAGAATCCCAGGCACCGGAGCCTCTATCCTCATGTGGTTGGGGTGCATCACCCCCCCCCCCCAGAACATGGATATATTCACCAACCTGGAGCTATCTGAATCCCCTAGCTCAGGGATTTTTTGAAGGCTTCATCACATAAGCATGATTGATGATTAACCATAACCTCCAACCCCACTGCCATCCCTGAGGATGAGGAGTGAAGCTGAAAGTTTCAGTCTTCGAAACATGGCTTGGAATTTCTGGTGGCCTGGCCCCAGGCAGAAGCTATCCAGGAGCCACCAAGAGTTGCCTCATTAAAATAACAGATACTCCTATCACCAAGGAAATTACAAGAAATTTAGAAGCTCTGTGTCAAATGGGGTGGAAGACCAAATATTATAACAAAAGATGGTCTTAGCACCTTTATCGTTTAGGAAATTACAGAGGTTTTAGGAGCTCTGGCCAGGACCTAGGAATTAACACCAAAATATATATTTCTTACTATATCTAAGTATCATAATGCATATATTAAAAATATTTGTTTATCTATCATGAATCTTTTTATGTTTCTACCTCCCTAAATGAACATTCATTAGCTCACACTCTCTGTTCTTCATTGAATTTTGTGCTACTCTTATTAGTTAGCAAGATGCCCCTGGAGTCTCAGTGTCTGGGCTTATATCCCAAAACTGTTATTCCCTAGCCATGTGACTTAGGACAAATTACTAACCTTTCCGAAACCTCAGCCTCCCCATCTTACACAGATCACAGAGCTCTCCTAGGATTGTTGGGGGATGTTGAAGGCCTAGTACAGCAATCATATAAATCATTAAATATTAGCTCTTAAAGAAAATGTGGCATATATATGTAACATATGATGAATATATATAACTCTACATAATTAGTATAAAATATATAAATGATATATAGTACATATAAATATATAAATAATATAGTATATAAAAATAAAATATAAATTATATTATATGACTATATATGCTACAAAATAAGTATTCATATTATATTTATCTTATAAATAAAAACAAAATATGTAATACATAATTATAATTATATAGTTTATTATTATATAACATATATATTGCAACACATATAT
Organism: Neomonachus schauinslandi; assembly: GCF_002201575.2. Taxonomy (NCBI): domain Eukaryota; kingdom Metazoa; phylum Chordata; class Mammalia; order Carnivora; family Phocidae; genus Neomonachus; species Neomonachus schauinslandi. The sequence continues at coordinate 173,603,535 of NC_058403.1, read as the reverse complement.
AATCATATAGTTATATATGATTTTATTTATAATGGAATATTATTCAACCATAAAAAAGAAATCTTGACATTTGCAACATCCTGGATGCACCTTGAGGATATTATGCTAAGTAAAGTAATTAAAACAGAGAAAGGCAAATACTGTAAGATCTCACTTTTATGTGGAATCTAGAAACATTGAACTCATTGAAACAGAATAAAATGGGGGTTGCCAGGGGCTGAGGTGTGAGGGCAATGCGGAGATGCTGGTCTAAGAATACACACTTGCTGGTTTAAGATGAGTCTGTTTCAGGGATCTAGTGTACAGCGTGGTGACTATGGGTAACAATATGCTTTGCATACTTGAAAGTCATCATGAGAGTGGAGCTTTAATATTCTCACCATAACAACGAAATGGTAATTATGTAAAGGGTAGGATGTGTTAACTAACCTTATTGTGGTAAACATTTTGCAATAAAATAAATGTATAAAATTATCACAATTTTACACCTTAAACTTACACAATGTATGTCAATTATATCTCAATAAAGCTGGAAGAAAATAGCGCATATTACTCTCCTTTTAACCTTTGTTTTTTGGTTTTATCATTTACATACTCATCTGATTTCCTCATCTCGGGGCATCTGGGTGGCTCAGTCCATTAAACGTCTGCCTTTGGCTCAGGTGGTCCTGGGATTGAGCCCCGCCTCAATATCCTTGCTCAGTGGGGAGCCTGCTTCTCCCTCTGCCGCTCCCTCTGCTTGTGCACTCTCTCTCTCAATCTCTGTGAAATAAATAAATAAAATCTTTAAAAAAATTTCTTCATCTAGGTTGTAAACTTCTAAAGAGTAAGGATTTTATCTTTCCTAACGTTATTTTCTAATGCCTATTATCTTACACAATGAGAAAGTGTGTAGCTCTTCATAATAAGTGTGGACTTTGTGGTCAGAAAGACATGGGTTCATTCCAATCTGGCTTCTGATACTTAAGTGCAAGCCTCATTTTTTTTCATATACAAATTTAGAATAATAAAAGTACCAAAGTCAAGGTTATTACTGAGTTTTTATAACATAAACTATACAAAGAACTTAGCTCAGTACCTGCCACGCACACAACAACATCTGTTAGTATGGTAACAGTATCTCTTACTGTCATCACCTGGAGAGAAAGAAAAAGAGCTCATGTAAGTTTTGAAAATGATGAAAACTATTAGAGAGGAAATGTACAAAAATGTGAACTGATTACATATAATCTGCTAAAATTCTTTCTCGTGCATATGGTGAAATTAGTCACACTTTTTAAAATGGGCAAAATTATATTCTAGAACTATAATGTCTTAGAGACAGCACATTTTCCCCTCACTCAAGCAGATCAGAAAATGGAGATCTAGGAAACAAAATTGGTTTGTTAAAGAGGCCACCTATCTTTAATGAATGTTTCCTTGATGACCCCTTTTAATATTCTCTGACCTTCATTTCCTCCAGTGGTAATCTCTAGCCGACATAAAAGTAGCCATTTGGAAAAGATTTCTAACTTACCTTATCTGCTCTCATATACTTGTTCTTCTATTTCTTTCCCTCAGATCTGGGACAGGAGATCTAGCTCATCATTTAATTTGAGCTTCAAAATATCCCGGTGCACTATATAGGACAGGTATAATTATAGGCGATTTTAAAATGAGAAATAGCCCCAGATAGGTTAAGTTAGTTATCCATAGTCATACAGTTGTAGTCACTGGTAGGCAGGATACGAACCTCATCTTTGAACTCTAGATTCAGTGTTCTTCCTATCACATCAGTCTTGTTTTGACTTTCAAGACTGCTTGGGCCAGGCCGTTATGCAATGGGTAGTCTTTGGATGAAAAGTGTGCCTCATGCCATCAACTGTCCAAACAGTCAATAAGTGTCAACTTCATCATAAGCATCATAGTGTTTTATAACTGAAGGAGAGGAGAACAGCTCAACCAAATGTAGCGAAAGAAGAAAAAGGTTTATATATTGGAAACATATTAGCAAAAGAACATGCTTTGTGGATGCAGCTAAAATAAGAGTCTGTCTAAGGTAAGTATCATGTCTATTTGGTTGCTCTTTCTAATTCCATTCCTAATGCAGTGCATTTGCTTAGGAAAAACACATTTCCAACGATAAACCCGATTTAAAAAAATGCACATCTTTTCTATTATAGATCAGTCTATAAAGACACTATGCAGTTGTGTGAAATAAGAAGTTTTTGATGTTCAATTATCTTGAAGCTTATCCCTAGGAAAAGAAACATCTGAGTTTTTGTTGACCTCTCCCCAAAATGCCAAGTATATGTTCTCATAGACAAAAAAACACTGAGAATATATTATTCACCGACTTACTGAAGGTAAACCTTATTGAACAAAAACACTGTCCAGTTTCTTGGAGGGGCTGAAGTCAATAATTCATCTCCTTGTAGACACAAATGAAAAGCAACTCTCAGCAGAGCTGCCTGCTCCCCCTTGTGTGGTGATTGATGGAGGAGGAAGTAGGCAGTGAGTGCTCCTAAGGATTTCTTGCAGAGTTCATAACTAAAAGTGCACGGATAACTTAAGTGGTAAGTTTTATAAGTCTGCAAACCACTGCTGATAGTATGCAAATATTCCGACATACCTTTATATATACACCTTAAATGAAACACATATAAACTTAGTTCTTCATTAATAATCTCTGGTGTAAGCCACCAATGTGGCTAACTCAAGGAATTAGATAGCACAAGTCAGAAGAGAGTTGTGTAGCCTACTACTGCTTTTATAGAATCAGAAGGAATGGCTGAAATGTTGAGGCATTCCTGTTGTAACTTCACTTCTCCAGTCTTTGTGGACGATAGGTAGGATGGAGTATTAAGATAATGTTCTTTAGCCATAAATTTCAAGTGGAGGGTGTAAAGATTGAGATTATATTGCCTACTTCTGTTAGGTATCTAAAAATATCCCATCAGATTCGTCATAAGTGATAACACATGAAAAATGTGGAATGAACAGCTATATAAGGAATGGTAAAGTGCTAAAGAGCTGAGAATTTTAGGATAAAACAAACTAGATACGTCGGAGAAGCATCTGTCTCCAGAGAAGGGAATGGATGGCTAATTGTATTATGGGCATTAAGGTAGTCATTTATTAAATGTTAGGCTTCTTAATGTTCCAGAAAGTTGTTTTATTTCCAAAAGTTGAGTCTTCAGTATTGTACTTTTTAATAGCCTCGAGATTTAATATCTGCCTCCATCACACTTCCTTCTCTGCTTTTCTTACCATTGGGTTCTCTTTTCATTTTCTTCAACTCTTATATTGTAAGCTCCACAAAACATTTGTTTTGTCAACACCTATATATCCTATATGTGTATGCATATATATATATATATATATATGGACTTTTTCTATATGCAAACAAGAAGATGATAAGAGAAAGTATTCTGTGCTGAATGTCACTAGGTATCTATTTTCTGCAGGTATTTCAAGCCTACAAATCTCTTTTGTATTTTTTCATTATCCCTATTAAATGCATCTGATTTATAGTGAAATTTGCAGAGGTAAATCAGTGTCACAGAGTAGAATATACTGTAAATGCCATGGTTCTATGATTAAAAAGCTAAGTGACATTGACTGTTTTGGCAAAAATTTCTTCATTTCTCCTGTGGGAAGATAATAGTTGTCAGTTACTTGGAATACTTTTTTCTTGTTAGTGGATTTTATCTATGATTTATATTGAATTTCTAAAGAGGAAAAACACAGATTTCACTTGGTTGAGACCAAGAGTGTAGGGAAGTTACAGAAATGCCAACTCTAGATAATTGCCCATGCTCAAAGGCTAACTCTATTGATTATGTTTTTCTAGATTTGACACCATCTTTTCCTAATGATGGCATTTTATGGGCCACAGGGTTTCTATAAAAAAAAAGTTCAGCACTTTACTGTAGATGCTCAAAGGAAGAGAATTATCCCAGTTATTAAACTGAGAACAGTCTGTAAAGCAACCATATTAATTTATGCATGCACTTCCCAATGCTGTAATTAGAGGTGAGAATCACATTCTTAGCAATCAGTCTGTTCAACCTATAATTACCAGTGTCCTGGAAGGATAATATTTATTGCAATTTTTTAAATGGTCATAATATGTGATCAGAGTTACAAATTTTTAAACTTGTCATGGTTTGGAGTTACCTGCTTGAGAGTTAAACATTATGTTAGAGACCAAAGCAAAGTTCAAGCTTAGTTAATATATAAACATTTTTCTCTTTGGTTTAAAAATAAGTAAGCAGATGATACAGGTAGAACAAAATACCTTGTTCGTACAATAGAGAACCTCAGCTGTTACAGATAATCAGACAAGTTTTGTGGTTTGATTTTAACTTGATGTCTATTTCTAAATTACTAACGAAGGAATTTAATAAAGGTTCCAATTATTTGACTTCAAACTTCAGATTATTCAAAGCTTCAGTTATATTCAAGCCTATTGATGCTTTTCAAATAATAGAACTCTTACTTCTAATCTGGAGGGTTATAAATTTTTTTTTAAATCAAGTAAGTAGATTTCTTCCTACGCCTGATGAAGAGAACTGACGATTATTAAACTCCCAAATTATACTAACCTGGGGTAAGCTTAGCTCTTTATAAAGTATATTGACATTTATGGTAGGAAACAAATAGCTGACTGGGGTCATTTCTGCACTGGAAAATAAAAAGTTTTCGTTTGAATCATGTAGGTTCAATGTGTTGTGCCTTTTAAATGTACCACCAATTAAACAGCCCTCTGTTGCCTGAATACTGCCAGATGCCATTTCATCTTAATGTCCACATGGTTTCCAGTACAGTGTGACCATTTAGGCATACTGTGAGAGATGCAAATGTGTTTTTCCAGTTGCTTCTTTCATACTATCTTCCCAATAGATCTGGTTTCCGTATTGAAATGGTGTACAGAACTTACCAAATTTTAGACCATACTGTGTTTTGTATCTGGTTTGTTCAACTACTGTGCACATTTCTCACCATAACCCTTCCCTCCCCCTTCCTTCTTCCCTGATTTTCTTCCTTTCTTCTCAGTGGAAATGAGAGGAAGACATCTGATGTATTCTTTGTTTCTATGATTATTTGTTATGTTAGGGCTTTCAGATGTAACTTCTGGTGACATTATCTCAATTATAAAACTCAAAAGACATTTATTTACTCTCTGAGCCTTCTTAGTCAGGGCAGCAGTCTATCAGAATAAGGTGTTGGGATCAAAATGGGATGATTGTTGTAGACAGAGGTCTCCCCCCACCATCCCAAATAGGGGCAGAACATAATTTGATTCATTATTTTTTAATGGTGCAATCTTACCCTATTTTATTTTGTTAAATAAGCTTAAAAATAATTTAGGGTGATCTAAATATTCAATTATAATATTTGTTTACAGAAGATTGATGGAGAACTCTTTAAAAGCTGAGGTTGTGAAAGTCATGTAGTCTCTTGAAATGAGGGGAGTTTACAACTTCAGCACAGCATTCAAGCGTCCTCCTCAGCACTTGAACCCCCTACAGGATCTCCTGTTTCTCCCCCCTTGCTTGTTGTCCTTAAATAATATGCCTTCTCTTTCCCTCCTCAACCATTCCTTGGCTATTTTTCAATATTTCTCTGCCTGAAATGCTCTTCCCTAGAGTCTACAAGGCTAACTTCCTCACCACCCTCAAGTCTGTCCTCCAAGATCCATCCTGATCATCTATTTAATCCTGGAACATTTGCTCCCACCCCACCACAAACTCCTGGTCCTCTCATTCTAGTTTTTATTTTTATTTTTAGTTTTTATTTATAGTACTCATCATCTTAAACCCTAGATTATTTACTTATGTATTATATTTCTCATGGATTTCTTTAACTCCCATGTTAAAGGGTAACCCTCATAAGGATGGTGATATTTGAACTGTTCACAGATATATTTTAATCACCTAGGACAGTGTTTGAGACACCATAGGAGCTCAGTAAATATTTGTTGAATGAATCAATCATTTTATATGACCTACTTGATATGGTAGATTTGTCTCCATTGCAAAGCAATGCCATAAAAAGATACCCAACATTTTCTTAAGTATTTTTAAAAGTTAGTGTGAAAACATAGATTTTGGCAAAGAGGATAAAATAATTACTGAGGACTAAAGAATAGTTATCACAAATGTGATGTGATAGCTCAGTTTGTATTGTCAGCCCCAAATCACAAGAACATTCAGACACCTGCTTTGTTCTTTAGAAAGAATACTATTAGAGAAATGTATTTATTGTAGTAAAAAAATATATATATTCCAACATTTTAACACCAGTAAAATTGTAGGTCATCAAAATAGTGTCTGAGCAGAAACAGGTATGTTTTGTAATGATACACATCTGAAATAAATGGCAGATTAAAGAATAGTTGGGATGTTTCAACCAGAGTAGCAAATAACTTTTGTTTTCTCTATTGGAGTATTTTTTTTCCAAATTGCAGTTGCTATTGAAAATGAATTTATCGGGGCGCCTGGGTGGCTCAGTCGGTTGAGCGGCTGCCTTCGGCTCAGGTCATGATGCCGGGGTCCTGGGATCGAGCCCCGCGGCGGGCTCTCTGCTCAGTGGAGTCTGCTGCTCCCTCTCCCTCTGCCTGCCTCTCTGCCTACTTGTGCTTTCTCTCTATCTCTCTGTCAAATAAATAAAATCTTTAAAAAAAAAAAGAAAATGAATTTATCATTTTTTTTAAAACTTACAGCTGTGAAACTGTTTTTCTCTCTTTTAAACTACACTCTAGTTTACATTCAAATGAACTCTAAATAAATATAAACTTTTAACCTGAAAATAAATTAAGTTTATAGAACGATATCTTTTGAGACACAGTCATTTTCACTGTAAATACACAAGTAATAAGCATTCTCACAATAAATGCAACTTTATCTGGCATTATATTTGCTGAATGAGACAAGAATATTAAAGAGCTATTGATGGGAGAGAAATGTTCAATAGCAATCTCAAGTTTACCTTATGGAGGAAAAATGGTTTTCTTTGAAGTGTGGGAGAGATTTAATTAAACATAAAATAAGGAAAAGGTTACTTTCTATTAAAATGTAAAAGGTTAAGACAGTAAGTACAAAGCAGTCCATGACACCATTTTTTCCAAATTCTCACTTCATTTGCATCATACAAAGCAGCTAAGTCATGCACCCCCCCACACTCCAAAGTGGATGACAGAGGTATGTGTATAACATAAAAGAACATCTGTTAGTAGGTCTCTCGTGAAGAAATGGGAAGGGCAAAAGCTTCCTTCTTTCAGAATTAATTTAATAATGAGAGTTCTCTCTGAAATCTCAGGTGACTCAACACAGAATAGCACAGAATGTCAAAGCGTAGAGGGAATTTCCAATGTAAATTAATAGGCTGATGGTAATCAGTAGATGCAGCGCTAATTCCTCCTTTTCTAATTGCTAATATAATCGTAATACAGTAAGACAATATGGGAACACATGAAAGTGAAAAAAAGAAAAAGGAAAGGTCTGCTTATTATTATTTCAGTATGAAATGCAGCAGTAAACTTGAGGCAGAGGGAAAATTCAGTTGTTGTTGGGTTTTTTTTTTTTTTTTATCATCTTTCCTCTGAGGGAATTGCTCTATTTCCAAAAATGAGTTCTTAAAAAAAGAAAGCTACAGTCTGTACTTTGAAATCGGGTGCAATTATCCTATTAGCAATTGAAACCTTTACCAAATTAGGAGAGGCTTAATTTAAACTTCTTAGGTCTAAGGTAATTGGATTGATTACTCACTAGTAACTAGACTGCTTTTACTGGGATGGTCAGTTATACAGTCCTGTGGGTGTAATCTCCGATTCAGAATCATCAGGGAACATCTATGGAAAATTTCTGGCTTACAATGATTTTTTTTGTGCTTAATTTAAATAAGTCCCCAAGGGAATCTAAAAGTTGCTTTGAGTTCCCTAACATGGTGATTGGAAGTAAGGTTCTCCCATTGATAGAAATAGCCTTTTCACAAAGATTTTTTGGTGTCATATATATTATCTCAAATAAAATAGACAGTTAATTGATGTTATTTGAGGAGTTGGGAGGTTTATTAGAGGGAGAGGAAACAGGTTTTTGTCTAAAGATTTTTTTTTTATTTATTTGAGAGAGAGAGAATGAGAGACAGAGAGCACGAGAGGGAAAAGGGTCAGAGGGAGAAGCAGACCCCCCGCTGAGCAGGGAGCCCGACATGGGACTCCATCCTAGGACTCCAGGATCATGACCTGAGCCGAAGGCAGTTGCTTAACCAACTGAGCCACCCAGGCGCCCCGAGGAAACAGGTTTTTGTATATTGAGTTGTTATTCATAAATTGCTCAGTGCCCCCCTTCTTAACTAATTATAAAGAAGAAAGAACCCATAAGGGATGCCTGAGTGGCTCAGTCAGTTAAGCGTCTGCTGGCTCAGTCGGCTGAGCGTCTGCCTTTGGCTCAGGTCATGATCCCAGGGTCCTGGGATCAAGTCCCGCATCAGGTCCCCTGCTCAGCGGGGAACCTGCTTCTCCCTCTGCCTCCTCCTGCCGCTCCCCCTGCTTGTGCTTGTTCTCTATCTCTCTCTGACAAATAAGTAAAACCTTAAAAAAAAAAAAAAGAACCCATAAACTAAGTCATATTAAGATATCAGTGACTAATATTGTATTAAAATTTTGTATTACTCTTTCCAAGATTGTTCGCATCTTCAAACAGAATGTCTAGAGGTAGAAATATTTTAATTTATATGAAGAGTCTCTAGATAGTGGTACAAGTGGGAGACACATTTGAATGGATGCTACCTTTCAAATCAAATACCATAGTACAATTTCTATTATGCTGGTAATGAGTGTCCTTCCTAGATATTAAAATGAAACTTCTCATTGGTTTCTGGTTGTGGATAATATAAAGTGAGGATACTTCACCCTATCTCTCTCACAAATCAACTATAAACCCTGAACAGTATGCATGGATCAATTATTTGAGGACTCATCCAAGTAAATCTATTCACAATAGCCAAAAGGTGGAAAGAAGTAGATGAGCAGATAAAGAAGATATGTTATATTTATACAATGGGATGTTACTCAGCCATAAAAAGAGTGAAATTTTGCCATTTGTGACAACATGGATGAACCTGGAGAATATTATGCTAAGTGAAATAAGTCAGACAAAAACACTTATCACATGATTTCAGTTATGTGTGTAATCTAAACAAACAAAGAAACAAAACAAAACTCAGACTCATGGACACAAAGAACATATTGATGGTTGCCAGAAAGAATAGGAGGTAAAATGGGTGAAGGGGATTAAGAAATACAAACTTCCAGTTATAAAATAAATAAGTCATGGGGGAGTAATGTACAGCATGGGGAATATAGTCAATGACATTGTATTAACATTGTAGGTGACACATGGTAACTAGAATTGTGATTACCATTTGTAATGTATACAGATGTCAAATCACTCTGTTGTTGTACACCTAAAACTAATATAATATTGTATGTCAGCTATACTTGACTAAATATTATAAAATGGTTTAAGAAATTAAGGCTTGAGGGGCACCTGGATAGCTCAGTCAGTTAAGCGTCCCACTCTTGATCTCAGCTCAGGTCTTGATCTTGGGGCTGTGATTTCAAGCCCCACGTTGGGCTCCACATTGGGTGTGAAGGATACTTAAAAAAAAAGAAAGAAAGAAAATTAAGGCTTGAATATGTAAGTAAACCAATATCTGTACTGACAAATCATGCAAGTGGAAACATTACTGTAAACAACTGTGACAGGAGAATAAAGCCTGTGATAATCACAGAGATACAGATTCAAAAGAAAAAAGCCACAAAGAATTTAAGGATTTAAAATTAAAGCTAAAAATTCACTAGAGACAAAGTATTTGCTGTGAAAAATAAGGCAGAAATATGCTTATGTTGAGCAAAATTGTCCATCTGTCTCTCTGTTGCATTCAAGAACCAACCAAAGATTTCTCGTTTCCTAATTAATATGGAAGACCGAGTGGCATTAATGCAGAGTAGACAGCAGTGCTGATTGCAACTCAGTAACTCATGTCATTTGTCATGTTATATGACCCTAGTGTTCACATATTTCTTTTAATTTGCATTGCTTTACTTGATGCTAATAGGTGAAACTCAGCCCTTCTAAAATATTCTGGGTTATCCATAATTCTATTAATAAAAGATTATAATTCTGGATAGGAGATTGGTATGTGAAGAGAGAATTAATGTTTCTTGGTCATCCCCCTCAGTCCATTCCTCCTTATTCTCTTCTCAAGAAATTTCCATTTGGGGGCATCTGGGTGACTCGGTCGGTTAAGCGTCTGCCTTCGAATCAAGCCCTGATGCCAGGGTCATGGGATCAAGCTCTGCGTCAGGCTCCTTGCTCAGCAAGGAGTCTGCTTCTCCCTCTCCCTATGCCCCTCCCTCCCTGCTCGTACTCTCCCTCTCTCTCTCTCTCTCTCAAATAAATAAAAATCTTAAAAAAAAAAATTTCCATTTGGGATCCTGTTTGTTCTGGGGAAGCTGAGTCTATCTCTGGGACCTGGGACCAAGTCGAAACCAGTTACCACATTCCAATCCTCTGGCCACAGAATTGGTGCAGCGAACTGTATATAATTCTGAACTGATCCAATCAAAGTGAACCTTTGAATGTGTGCTCAGGTTGCTGGGACAAAAATACCCTCTCTTCTGCTGATATGAAGGAATGATTTTGTATCCATGAGACCTGTTAACTACCATCTTGGGATCATGATGGTGAGTGACTCAGGGTGACATCAATGCTGAGTAGAGAGATTGACAAAAATCAGTCATTTGAGGATATCAGGCCTGTCCTAAATCCAGCTCCCTGTTCTGCACTTTTCAGTTACCTAAACCATGTAAGTTCCTTAACTGCTAAGCCAATAAGAGTTGGTTTTCTATAATAAATAACAGTATCATACCTGCTACAGAAGGAAAACTAATGCTTTTTGTGATAGGTAGAATAATGGCCAACAAAAGATGTCTACACCCTAATCCCTGGAACATGTAAATACATTGTTACATGGCGAAAGGGGAATTGAGATTGTAAGTGGAACTAAGGTTGTAATCATCTGACCTTTAAACGCAGAAACTATCTGGATTATCAAGATGGGCTCAAAGTAATCATAAGTATCCTTAAAGTTAGAAGAAGGAGGCAAAAGATGAGTTAGTGTCAGAGTGATTCAACTTGAGAAAGATTCAGCCAGCCATTGCTGATTTTGAAGATGGACGTCATTCATGTCCCCATGAATCTTTGAATACTTTCTTACAGGCTGGCACAAAATTTTCTAAGTTTATCTTGTACTTTCCATACCCCAACCCCAGAATCAGCCATTTTCTCAAGGAGATGGTATTTTGAAATCAAGATCTCAGTGTTAGGTGTGGTTTTTGCTACTAGAATTTCCTTGCTTTCAGGTTGTTTCAGCAAACAGACCTAGGAAATAGGAGACTTGAAGTCTTCAATCACAATTCTGGGTTTGTCTACTTTAATTTTTCAATCAGTTTTTCCTTCATGTAATTTGAAACTCTATTGTTGGTGCAACAGTTAGGATGGCTATATTTTCTTGGTAACATGCCTCATTTATTGTTATAAAATGTTCCTCTTTGACTATGGTAATATTTTGTTCTGAAGTCAACTCTGTCTAGTATTAATATAGTCACTCTGATGTTCTTTTTGCTTTCTGTTTGAAAAACAGCATTACTGAGATATAATTCATATATCATACAGCTCATCCATTTAAAGTGCTTTTTTTCAGTATTTTTAAAGAATTATGAAGCCAATACCATAATCTAATTGAAGAACACTCTGCTACCCTAAAAGAAACCCCGTATTTATTAGCAGTTAGCCCTGTCCCTACTAAACCCCCTACACTCAGGTTTAAGAAATCACTATTCTACTTTCTGCTTTTATACATTTGCTTATTCTACACATTTCATATAAGTAGAATCATACAATGTGTCATCTTTATGACTGGCTTGTTTCACTTAGCATATTTTTTTCAATCTTCACCCATGCAAAACATGTATCAATACTCATTTATTTTCATAGCTGAATACTATTCCATTGAATAACATACTTGTTTCCTCTTGCTGATATAAGAAGTTACCACAAATTTAGTGGCTTGAAGCAACATAAATTTATTATCTAACAGTTCTATTGATTAGAAATTCAATACAAGTCTCATTTTGTTAAAATCAAGATGTTGGCAGGACTGCATTCCTTTCTGGAAGCTGGGGAGAATCCATTTCCTTGTCTTTTCCATCTTCATGTAATTTGAAACTGGTTTATGGCCCTCTCTCTCCGTTTTCAAAGCCAACAAAAGCAGGTTGAGTTCTCAAATGGATTTTCTGTGACTGATTCCTCTCTCCTTCTTCCAATTTTCAGGAGCCTTGTGATTACATTGGGTATCTTGATCTTTCAGGGTAACCTCCCCATCTCAAAGCCCATAAATTATTCACATTTAGAAAGTCCCTTCTGCCATGTAAGATTACATATTCACAAGTTCCAGGTATTAGGACTTGGTAATATTTAAGGGTCTTTCTTCTGCCTACCCCCTTTGGATATGCCACGTTGATTTATCCATTTATCAACTGATGAACATTTAGGCTGTTTCCACTTTTTGTTATGAATAATGCACTTGTGCATTTCATGTGCATATCTTTCCACTTCTCTTTGGCATATACTTAGGACTGAAATTGCTGGGTCATCTGGTGACTCTGTATTTAACTTTAAGAGAAGCTGCTAAACTGTTTTTGCAAAGAAGCTGCATCATTTTACATTCCAGCAATCTGTGAAGGTTCCAGTTTCTCCACATCCTCACCAACAATTGTTATTTCCTGTGTTATTTGTTGCAGCCATCCTCACATTTTCCTTTCTAATTAGTGTTTGGATGGTAAATTTATTTCCATTGTCTCATCTTCAACCCAGGTATTGTGGTTGAAGTGGTTTGAAAGTGGTTTTTTTTGTGAACAGCATTAAATGCATCTTACATCGTCTTTTGTTTGTACATATACCATAGCCCTTTTAATGTTAATTTCTATAAAAATTTTTGAAAGCCAAATTTTTGAAAATATGCAACCCTTCACAAATTTGCCTGTCATCCCTGCTCAGGGACCCTACTACTCTTCTATCATTCCCATTTTAGTGTATATAGTGCTAAAGTGAGCATTCTTATAATAATGTTCTTACTTGCTTATAGCCTTACTAAATTATAGGTCTTGTGAGAGCAGAGATTATGTCTAATCCATTTATGTTGTCTTTCCTAGCTTTGTGCCTTAAGTATTTGTTGAATGAATATGAAACTTTATAGATTTTCACTCTACACATATTATCCAGAGGGCTTATCCCATGGTTGTCAATTGGCTCTCAATTATTTTGTATTGGAGGGACAGCCGAGAGTATTGGTTATACACTTGAAAGGGTACTGGATTGAACCCACTTTTTCCCCAAAAGGTGCTTAAATAACCTTTCGATTCCATCAGTCTCCAACTGTTTACTAATCCAACAATGATTCTTTCTCCCGAGTCAAAGTTCTTTTTAGTCTAATATTTATGTGATCTTTTTCTGGACCGGCTTGACATCAGGCTCATTTAATATTGTACTATTCTACTCTACATGATGCATTTTGACCAACTAAATATTCCATCTAACAGATTTGTCAGTAAAGAGATAGCTCTTCAGTTGCAGTAGAAATAAATTTGGCACATGATTGACACTGTTCACACACAAAGGAAGAGGTATCAAGTGAACTGGTGTGTCATGGCATCATAATGCAAAACAGCAAAGTATTTATTAAAAGAATACATTAAAATATTTTAGATATGGCAATATCTGGGGTTCTAAAGAACATTTTGTAGATGTTAAATCTGTATCTGTTTTTTTTTAAAGATTTTATTATTTATTTATTTGAGAGAGAGAGAATGAGAGACAGAGAGCACGAGAGGGAAGAGGGCAGAGGGAGAAGCAGACCCCGTGCCAAGCAGGGAGCCCGATGTGGGACTCGATCCCGGGACTCCAGGATCATGACCTGAGCTGAAGGCAGTCGCTTAACCAACTGAGCCACCCAGGCGCCCTAAATCTGTATCTTTGTTGCTTTGGTGTTTTAGAATTTGCTCAAGGATTCGTTAAAAGTAATTTACAGTTAGAGGATCTGTTTTCATATTACTGTGGAAGGAAATATAATTTAGTTTTAAAAATTAAAATTATGGACAAAGCATAGACTCTTAATCCTGACTCATTAGAAAAGACTTAAATGCAAACAGCCAATGGCTTTTAATTATAGGAGAATAGATATTGCAAGCTTTACTATCATCTAAATATAAAATCTGTCTTTAATATCCTAGATTAAGTGGAATAGATGATTTAAAAAAAAGTAGGTATGGACTGTTTTTTACATACGAGAAATTACTTTCAATTGTTTTCTAGTTCTTTTCTGTTTCTCTCACTTTTCGCCCGGCTCAAGTTAAAATTCCTTGAGGGTAGGAATCCTGTCTTTTGGTTGTTTGGTACTTTCACAGCAGTAAAAACATAACATGCATACATAGTAAGTGCTGATAAATGTTATTTGAAAGCATGCTGCCTCTCTGACAACTTCTGTTCTATCCTTGCCCGGACGCCTCTTCCAACACTCTTCTTCCCGTATGGCTCCATTTCTTGTTCAGTCTCTGCTCAGATGTCACCTTGTCGCTGAGGCCTTTCCTCACCACGTTGCATGAAATCTCAGTTGCTTTCTCCCTCGTCCATTGCCCTGCATGACATTTCTTCACTTAAGAACTAAAACTCTGATTTTTCTGTGGGCAAAATAAGAAAGTATGCAAGAAATTCTGACATATTTTTAAACATAAGCTTAATTTGTATTATGACGGTAACATAAGCTTTTGTGAAAAACTAGAAGCTGTAGAGATAAAAAAAAATTACGTTTTTATCCTGCAGTGACATCAACATGCTTCACATTTAAATTTAACACTTCCCAGGGTTTTCTTTGTAAATATTAACTTATTTTCTACTTTCATTTCTGAAGTTTGGAACACAAAATATATATCATTACATTTTGAATTTAAATGACAATAGAATATAATATACCATTAATTTTAACTATTTGAAGATTGAAAAAATTTAAAAGGTATGCAATGTGTCAAGACAATTCAAAATGATATATTGACTGTTACCAATATACCTTTCTGTAAAAAAGTAAAAATAGCATCAAGTTTTCCTAAAGTGCCTTAAGAGAAGTAAAGATTTTAATACTTATTTAATTGGTATTGATGCTTAGATGGATACTTTAAAATTTTATTTCAATTGACTAAATAATGATAAAAAATCTTATACAAAATGAAGTTTTGCCATATTTTGCTTCTGTATGGATTATAGAATTTATAACGTATGGATTATATAGATTATATAATCTATAATGTATGGATTACATAATTTCAATTTTAAAAATCCATAGAGTAAAATTAACCTGTACAATTTGACATCCTTAAGTCAACAGATACAGAGGCCAAAAGATTTTTTGGCATGTTTAATTACCAAAACTGACATAGTAACATTCTGATTAAAATATTATTTCTATCTCAGCATTGCTTTTAGAAGATTCAGTTTAGGTCAACATGAAAGTGGGAATGAGAGAACGGTTATAATGATATTTTGGCTATATGGTGCCAGTGAGAACTTTGAGATTTCCTTAATTGAACTCCTTTTCTTGTCTAATACAAGTCTGAGTATCTTATATTGATGCCAACACCTACTTTGCAGAATTGTTATGAAGACTTGAAATACATACCACTCAGGAATTAAGCACAATGCACATAGTAGACAACTCAGCACACAGGGACTTATTATCTGATGCATTCATTTGCAAGTTAAGTTTTACTATTTGCTCATACACTACTCTAAATTTGACTTTGTCTTCCTTCCTTCCTTCCTTCCTTCCTAAAACTTTTTCACCAACACAAGGTCTCGGCAATTACTTATCCTTTAACAAAAAGTGGAATACTGGCTATAATGTCTAGCTTTTCTAACTGGATATGTGACAGAGATTGTTCTTCATCTATTTTCCTCCTGTGAAACAGATAATATTATCTGCTTACCTATAGCAATATAGGTAGGTGGTAAAGATAGAAGATAATACTTGCAAATAGCTTTCAAAAATCTAAAATATTTAAAACTGTTTTTTCGTTTTACATATTTTATCAGAGGTTACAAATTGGTGGCCCTAACTGGGATCTGGAGACTCTTTATTTGACATGCATGTGCAATTTCCTTTAGAAAGAGCCTGTGTTCGGGGCGCCTGGGTTGCTCAGTTGGTTGAGCGACTGCCTTCGGCTCAGGTCATGATCCTGGAGTCCCGGGATCCAGTCCCGCATCGGGCTCCCTGCTCGGCAGGGAGTCTGCTTCTCCCTCTGACCCTCCCCCCTCTTATGTACTTTCTCGCTCTCTCAAATAAATAAATAAATCTTAAAAAAAAAAAAAAAAGAAAGAGCCTGTGTTCTCCAGTTTACCGTACTCTTTACAATTCCTGTGCTATTAGGCCACTTTATTAATTTTATTAATTTGCATTTCCATTTGAATTATTACCAAGGTGAAAAATGAAAACTGATTTTGTGGCAACATCAAGTCATTACTTTGTGAAAACAAGTTTGGGTTAGCACATCCTCAAGGTTCTTTTAGCACTATCCACCAGTGTCATATTGTTACTTTCAAGCAGAACTCAGGAGGTTTGTGAATTTGATTGGTCAAATATACAGAATTACCTCTTTCTTTCCAGCATGTTCTTTAATTTTGAATGTAGGTAACAAACCACAGTAGTATTGGTAGTACCTACACGCCATCACTAATAGAAGTGTTTTTGCATGGTAATACACGTTTTGCAGCTATCTTGAAATACTGCTTATCTTTACTTTGAAATTAGTTGTTGTGAAGCCCGCTGCTGGATCGTGTTTTCTAATGTCTTATTCAAGAGCATACATTGCTATATCACAAATATGTCCTAAGACTATTTTGGTAATTGTATTTCAGAATAATTTGTTTCCTTTGTATCTCTTGTAATCCAGTGTGTTTTAGTTCATGCACTTAACAACATTCTTCTGAGAAGTACCTTGGCAAGAGAGAAGCAAAATAAGAAAGAAAACAAAACAAAACAAAAACTGAGACTCTAAAACCCTGTTTCTTTATCTAAAGAAAGTTCTTATTAGTGCAAAACAACATATGTATCAATTCAGTACTGTCATATAATCTTTTATTTTCAGTGAAAGAAAACATATTGGAAATTATTATTTCCCAATTGCAAAATTATTCTTTTAGTAAATGTTTCTTTACTTAACAGCACCTTTCTCACAAACACATTTATATGCACATTTTATCTTCTAACACACTTAGCTAAAAGAAGCACAAAATGCTTTAAAATTATGTATTAAGAATTTATCACACCCACCACTATATTTGCATAGACTTGAAAACAGCAAAATAGCACTGTGTAAATCACTTACAATGTGGGTTTTGAAAATCTGGACAAAATATTCAACTGCAAAATTTTAAATAGTAGGCCTGGACTTTGATGAGTCTGTGACTTCAAAAATACATAGCTGTTCTCTGCTGCAACTGCCCAGTTTATGTTTTCTACACGTTGGAGTACCAAGCAGCATTTTAACCTTCATGTCAGCTGCGTGCTTGTGCAAAGAAGCAGTCACTCCAGACGTACCAGGTGCTTCTCTGTGTCATTGGAACTATCAGTGCGATGATATTCTGCTCTGTGGCTTTCGTCTGATCAGAGTGTGAGCAAGGATTATGCGTCTGCTGAACAAATGTCATTTTTTCTCACATGCTTCTCTGAGAACTGATTATCAGAACTCTTTCAGGAGAGCAGTAAGCCATTAAAAGACGGTTGAGGGGCGCCTGGGTGGCTCAGTCGGTTAAGCATCTGCCTTCGGCTCAGGTCATGATCCCAGGGTCCTGGGATCGAGCCCCACATCAGGCTCCCTGTTCAGCGGGAAGTCTGCTTTTCCCTCTCCCTCTGCCTGCCTGCTATGCCTACTTGTGCTCTCTCTCTCTGTCAAATAAATAAATAAAATCTTAAAAAGAAAAAAAGACAGTTGAAATACTAAAGGATTTTATTTAAACTATTGTAATATTACCCTCCTCCTCCCCCACAAGGGGAAAAAAAGGAAAATTAATCAATATGGAGAAAGTATGCAGATATTATAATTATATATCCCCAGCCTGAGTTTCTCCTTTTAACAACAGATCCTATATAGTGTCTAAGAGAATAGTAATATTTTATACATTAATAATATTTTACATATTAACAATAATGTCTACTATTCATGTTAGATCAGAAACTCCAAAACGAAGGGCACCTGGGTGGCTCAGTTGGTTAAGCGACTGCCTTCGGCTCAGGTCATGATCCTGGAGTCCCGGGATCGAGTCCCGCGTCGGGCTCCCTGCTCGGCAGGGAGTCTGCTTCTCCCTCTGACCCTCCCCCCTCTCATGTGCTCTCTCTCATTCTCAAATAAATAAATAAAATCTTTAAAAAAAAAAAAAAAGAAATTGAGAGGACATCAGCACAGAGATAAATATTCAAAGGGATGTTACAGCTGAGATTACCTAGGAGTGACTGTAGACTGCAGAGACAGAAGAGGCGCTAGGGGGCAGGCGCCTGGGTGGCTCAGTCAGTTAAGCGACTGCCTTCGGCTCAGGTCATGATCCTGGAGTCCCGGGATCGAGTCCCGCATCGGGCTCCCTGCTCAGCAGGGAGTCTGCTTCTCCCTCTGACCCTCCTCCCTCTCATGCTCTCTATCTCTCATTCTCTCTCTCGCAAATAAATAAAATCTTAAAAAAAAGAAAAAAGAAACTCCAAAACGTGGTGATCTTTTCTTTTAGCCCATCATTCCAGTGCAACATTGGAATGCTTCATTGGTGAATGGATCTAGAGGGTATCATAGGACCACGAGGAATTGAGACAGGAAAGGAAAGCAAGCCAATAAATAGGCTACACAGTGGCTCAATACCCTTGGAAAATTCTAGAAGACAGTGTGGGAAACATGTCAGAAGCTGGGATAGTTATTTTCCAGCTTGCGTCCATCATTGGCTTAGAGCTACTCTGGAGGCATTAATGCTACTGCGCTTGTCACTTTTTGCTGGTCTCATGCACAGATCAACAGAAGAGGAAGCCCTCAGGTACAGACTCTCAAGTGATCACAGGATAAGGCCTTCTGTATCTGCAGGACTGACGAGCACAAAGAGGTATTTTGCCTCCTACAACTGCAATACTAGGAAATGGTGAAGACAATTTTTATGTGATTCATAAAAAAGTTACATGAGATTAGGAGAGAAAATCTCATAGCAATTCTGAGAAAAGTGGACTAAAAATTAAGAAAATTTACCTTCCAATGCTTCTTTCATTTTTGCCCTTATCATAATCATTTAAAGTTGTTCGCATGTTATTTAAAAAAAAAAAAAAAACACTTTTGGGAGAAGGTAGGTGGAAGTTACAGGACAAATACATGCAAGGAGGAAAGAAAAAGGACAAAATTGCAATAGTGAAAGAAAGCACAATGTGCTCAATCTCCCACAGTATTTCAGCACAGAAGGCATGAAACAAAAACCAAGGGCAGATATCTCACCCTTCACTCCCACCATGCAGAACTTACACTGTGAAAATTAACAGCCTTTTGCTTCATCAGAATTAAAATCACACACAATTTGTAGACATACACTCACACTTTGGAAATATATATATGTGTGTGTGTATATATATATATATGTATATATATATATATATAATTTTGGAAAGAAATTATTCATTCTACAGCCTCCATTGGAAAATGCCTGAGAATTACAGAAAATTTTTAACTGTGAGTTAGTAGTTTGTTTTAATTCTTTTCCTCTGACAAGAATATAAACTCTGAAATCAGGAACTTACATATGTTGTTGTTTTTTGTTATCATTTACTAATACAATGCCTGTTCTATCATGTTTATTCTGTTATGTGATAGCTGAATGAGTGAATTTAGTTGAATGTGTTAAACGAAGTCGTTTCTATAATCTAGTGGCTCTTAAAGGAGGGATAGTGGGAGATGATCCCCCCCCCCACCACCATTTATCATTGTCTAGAGAGATTTTTGGTTTTCACAGCAGGATGGAGGATGTTATTGGCATCTAGCGAGTAGAGGCTAAGGATGCTGCTAAATGTCCTACAATGTACAGGACAGTCTCCACGACAAAGAACTGTCTATCTCAGAATGTCAGTAGTAGCAAGGCTGAGAAACACTGCTATAAAGCCGATCAGTGCTTGGTCTTTTCACATATTCTATTCATACATTATAAAATGTCCTATTAGTCAAGAACGAGGACATTGCTCTTTTGTCCAATATTAGTCTCAACTAATCACATATAAAGTTATTTGATTTATTTTATTTTATTTTTAAGATTTTATATTCATTTGAGACACAGAGATACAGAGAGAGAGAGCATGAGCAGGGGGAGAGGCAGAGGGAGAGGGAGAAGCAGGCTCCCCGCTGAGCCAGGAGTCTGATGTGAGGCTCGATCTCAGGATCCTGGCATCATGACCTGAGCCGAAGACAGACGCTTAACTGACTGAGCCACCCAGGCACCCCTATTTGTTTCATTTTAGAGTTAATATGTGTGCCCAGAGTTTGGGTTTTTCCAGAAGCCAACCCAGAGACAAGTAGTCCCACACAAGTGGTTTTTGAGAGGTGATCACTGGAGATACCAGTAGGAAATAGGGAATTGAGGAAGGGAAAAAAGGTAAGCCCGTTAATAGCATGGCATTATCAACATCACTAGCCATCAGGGAAATACAAATCAAAACCACAATGAGATACCACCTTACTCCGGTTAGAATGGCAAAAATTAACAAAACAGGAAACAAATGTTGGCAAGGATGTGGAGAAAGGGGAACCCTCTTACACGGTTGTTGGGAATGCAAGGTGATACAGCCACTCTGGAAAACAGTGTGGAGGTTCCTCAAGATGTTAAAAGTAGAGCTACCCTACGACCCAGCAATTGCACTACTAGGTGTTTACTCCAAAGATGCAGATGTAGTGAAAAGAAGGGGCACATGCACCCCAATGTTCATAGCAGCAATGTCTACAATAGCCAAACTGTGGAAGGAGCCTAGATACTCTTCAACAGATGAATGGATAAAGGAGATGTGGTCCATATATACAATGGAATATTATTCAGCCATCAGAAAGGATGAATACCCACCATTTGCAACGACATGGATGGAACTGGAGGGGATTATGCTAAGTGAAGTAAGTCAAGCAGAGAAAGACAATTATCATATGGTTTCACTCTTATGTGGAACATAAGCAATAACACGGAGGACCTTAGGGGAAGGGAGGGAAGTCTGAAGGGGGAGAAATCAGAAAGGGAGACGAACCATGAGAGACTATGGACCCTGGGAAACAAACTGAGGGTTTCAGAGGGGAGGAGGGTGGGGAGATGGGGTAACTGGATGTTGGGTATTAAGGAAGGCACATGATATGATGAGCACTGGTTGTTATACGCAACTAATGAATCATTGAACGCTACATCAAAAACTAATGATGTACTCTGGTTAACTGAACATAATAAAAAAAATAGTGTGGCATTATCAAGATATTTGCCACTGTGGGCAACTGGAACTAGGTCCTACTAGAGAACCGTGGGAGACAGAGTAGAGTCCAGCTCAAAGTTATCCCAACTGAGAGGTGAGGATGCGGGGGTGTATATCCACCAACTCCCTTTCATCAGTGGCTGGAGGCTGCTTTCAGGGGCTTGAACTCTGAAGCACTTCTGGCTTGCCCTCCACCCAGGTTGAGTACACTCCACAGCCAGATAAAGACTTTAGGTAGAGAATCACGGATGATCCTATTAAGCAGCCTTTGGTGTGACAAGGTAAGGCCAAGTGGATATGGCAGGCAGGGACAGCAGCTACTTCATCATGAAAGGGCAGAGTTATGAGCAAATAAGATTTCATGTAGGGAACTATATCATTAAGATGGTTTACAGTGAGTTTTTACTAAACTTTTACTTTTCTTTTTGGAGATTCAGTACTCTTGGATCCATATTATTATCCAATATCTATCCATATTTGATAGAATCACAGAATCTTAGAATCATAGAATCATGAAGCCTTTCAATGTGTCTAACCCAACCTCCTCCATAACTTGGAGAAACAGATATTTAGCTTCATTTTAAGCATTTTGTCCCACTGCTTTCTAACTACTTGATTAATTTAATTGATCCCAAATCAGAAATAGTCTGTTTTCTTTTGTATTTTTACCTTTTCTTATGGATTAATGAATGTCAAACTGTCCCTGACATGTAGATCTAGTGCTTTCAGAAATACCTTGACATTAATTCTTGATTTATTTTTGGAAAAATATATTAAATCCAAAAGAATTAGCAAAATTTTATTCAGAAAATGGTGTTTGAAAGTTTCCATATTTTGTGTATATTTGTAGTTTAAATACTAATGAAAGCTTTACATTAAATACTCATTCCAAATAGGTGTGTGATACTAATTTATAAGGAAACACAAAATTAGTTTTATAGAAACTTCTAGAACTAGTATAAATCAGCCTTCAATGCAATATTCATCTCTGTCCACACATTATATTAAACTGTGCTAAAATGTATAAATTTAACCCTGATACATAGGAGCTGAAGGCTCTTTTACATGATTTATGGGATTACTGAAGGATTTATTCCTCCTCCCCAGTCGTTTCTCTACCATCATCTCAAGATTTATATTATCCAATCAGGTAAAGACCACTTTCAACCCCATTTGAATAACTGCTGATAGGTCATAACTTTTCTAGAAAGGTATATCAGATACTCTACTGATGTTCTTTGATTTGACAAATCCTGAACAGGAAAAGTTTGGCTGCTAAGATTTTCAACGTCAATCCACTCTTCCTGTTCTTACAAGTCTTTTTTAAGTCTCAAAACGCAGAAAGGAACTGTATACGTCAACTTCTCGAAACTGTTCCCCAAAAAAACAAAAGACAAAAAAGTTACCAAGAAAACTGTTCAATTTATTTTAAATTTAATTTCAGGAAAGAATATTAATATAGATGATTTTATGATAGTTACAGCAATTTACTGTCTTGCCATAAATGAATTGTCGTTCATTTTTAGTTTATTTTTTTCTTCAAAGTTTAATTAGATGCAATATAATTTTTGTGCACAGTTGCGTTTTTCTCACATTTTATTCACTGCTATTATTTATATCACTCTGTAGAGAGTTAACAAAGGGACAGAACAGGAGATAAAGACTTTTTACACACTTTACATGTTATAAATATTTTATATAAGGTTGATTTAAGATGAAAAATTTGGTACTATTAAAACCATCAAAAATATTTAAGCCATTTAGATCATGCATTGGAACTACTTTTCAAATACTTCATGCCAATTATGTTATAGAAGAGATTCTAACACTATGAAAGACACCAGTGTTAATGTTTTATAGAAGTATATTTCTTGAAGAATTAATTTATATATTTAGACAGTGAATCTGGCGTGAGTATGCCCTAGTTCCATTTGTGAAACATGGATTCCATTTGGTATCTTTGACAAAGTGCTATAGCAATCAACCTGGTTTTTATTTAGCATTTGAAAGGACAATCAGCCAAATTCTAATCTCAGATGTGTGAACTTATCACATATTTCATGAAATATGCTGCTTTGCAGTATCAAAAATGGATTTGAGGCATTTATGGCAAAGCATAGTACGAGAGAGGCACATGAGGGTGGATGAATTCATTTTCAGGGAATGAACTTAGGACTTGACTCGTGCCTTCAAGAACCAAGAACACATGGCTTTTATTTCTCTCTTCGTGTTCCAGTCAGTTCAGGAAATCTTATCAGTGGGCAGAAGAGAGAGGCTAACCACTGTGTGTGGGAAGAAAGGAGAGCTGCAAAACTGGGAAGCCACAGTTTACCTGAGAGCTACTCGGTGCACAGATGGGTTTTCCTTCAGCGATCCCTGATTAAACCAACCATTGGTCATTTGCGTTCTCTTGCATAGCTCTTCATGAATTTCCGTTATGCTTCTTTTTACAGTGAGCTTGTATACTGCCGAATATGACCACTATTTCTTATATAGGCTTTCTTGATTTGATTCTTTCCTCTCACTTTCTGCACCTCACAATGAATAAAGCTATAACATTAGGAGCTGGCAAAGAACCTTTAATATTTATACAGTTCAGTCAACCTTCTAAATTTCTGGTCTTCCATGAAAGGCAATCCAAAATGTCTCATCCTTTGTGGCCTCTCTGTTGAGTCTGAGTGAAACTTAGCTATGTCATTAAGAGAAATATTTACTGCAGGAACTTATATCTTGTGCATTTTAAGTTTTACATTTTGTAACCTGATCATCTATTCTATGCATCATATTTCCATTCTATTGTATATAATTATGTTTAGTTAAATGCAGATTTTTGACAAATTCTAATGAAATACCCACTTGACAATTTTTACTTTTTTTTTTTTTTTACGGGAGCTATGGCTCTTAAACATTATTATTTAATGTGATTAATAATACCTTTTTTGGTTGTAGGTCATATTCTCATAGACATCTTGCTGTTCTGAAGGAGGTTGCTTTATTTTTAACCATGCAGTTCAGGGGCACCTGGGTGGCTCAGTCGTTAGGCTTCTGCATTCGGCTTAGGTCATGATTCCAGGGTCCTGGGATCGAGCCCCGCATGGGGCTCCCTGCTCTGCGGGAAGCCGGCTTCTCCCTCTCCCACTCCCCCTGCTTGTGTTCCCTCTCTCGCTGTGTCTTTCTCTGTCAAATAAATAAATAAAAATCTTAAAAAATAAAAAAATAAACATGCTGTTCAATTGAAACTGATATTATGCAGTTCAAAAATATATGTACTTAGTCCCCTTTCACTTTGAAGAATTACAGTCCTTGAATGCATTTCTTCCCATTATTAAGAACAACTATACTTGGGGGCGCCTGGGTGGCTCAGTCGTTAAGCGTCTGCCTTCGGCTCGGGTCATGATCCCAGGGTCCTGGGATCGAGCCCCGCATCGGGCTCCCTGCTTGGCGGGAAGCCTGCTTCTCCCTCTCCCACTCCCCCTGCTTGTGTTCCCTCTCTCGCTGTGCCTCTCTCTGTCAAATAAATAAATAAAATCTTAAAAAAAAAAAAAAGAACAACTATACTTGAAGATCAAGTCTTATAGGCAGACCAAATGCCAGCCTTTACTGCAAGCTGCCTATTTTAAGTGGATAATTTAAATTTAATAATTTAAAATAAACACACCCAAATGTATTATCTTTCTTCCCTCCTAGATACTGTTCGAATATCTCATCTGCAAGAGAGCCTCAAACCTACATATATGGTGTGTTTTATTGCAACTAGCCCTTGCCACTCTGCAGTAAGATACTGTACATCATGTAGTGAAGGCTGCAAATCGCGGACAGATATGAGTGCGAGGGATCAACATTAACTTCTAAGTGGCTCTGAAGAAGATCGGGATCCTCTAGTCTTCGCCCCGACTCTTCCATTGATTTATTGTGTGATAGGGAAAATTGTGTAATTGTTTCTTCTGACATTTTCCAAAGGGGTCCTACATCTTTGAGGAATATTTAGAGTTATAATGTAATAATTTCTACATTTCCATGAGTAATGTTGCCCATAAACATTAAACACTGAAAAGACTTAATGTTCTGGCTAGACCAAATTCATTCATGAAACTTGTTAATGTTTTTAGTATTATTTTATTATTGTTGTTCAGTAATAGGTTTAATACATAGCAACCATAGACCCTTTTAAAGTGCATTCACATTCCTGTCATTTAACATCACCAGAATGAATCTCTGAATATGAAACATAGTTACTTACCAGTTTATAATATAAAATCCAATGCATACAAAATTAATGAGCAGTGCAGTTGGATGATCCCGTGACTGATAAAGACTCACGGAATATTTCAAAATCTAGTAGATATTGAATTTTTTGCTAGAGTTACATATTTAGTATCTTGCTTTCATTGATGAATCCTTCCTTCTCTAATCCATTATTTTGGCTAAGTTTCTTTTAATTTTTATTTAACATAACATTTCACTAAACTGTGAAAATTTGCTAAGTGGTTAGAATTCTACAAATATTTATCGAGCCCCTACTGTCTGCCTGACACCACGGAAGGCACTGAGTAAGTGCCTAACTCATAAAAATACCCATTTGAAGCCATTCCTGACCTCAGGACTTCATGGTTTATTCAAACACTCAAAATCTATGATATGACAAGAGCCATGATTAGGGAATTAAAAAAAAAGGGGGGGTTACTCACAGCACAACTGTGAAACCCAATAAAGAATAAATCATCAAAATTCTTGGTGATCCATTTTTTCAACCAATATTTATTGAGTACTTACTATGTACCAGGTCTTATTCAAAATACCGGAAAAGTGTCAGTGAACAAAACAGACAAAATCCCTGTTCTGGGGGCATATGGGTGGTTCAGTCGGTCAAGTGAGTGTCTGTCTTTGGCTCAGGTCATGATCCCATGGTCCTGGGATGGAGCCCAACATCAGGATCCCTGCTCAGCAGGGAGTCTGCTTCTCCCTCTGCCCCCTCCCCCCTGCTCGTGATCTCTCACTCTCTCAAATAAATAAATAAAATCTTAAAAAAAAAAAAATCCCTGTTCTGGTAAGGCTAACATAGTAGTAGGGGGAGATGGACAATAAATTGTAAGTATACTTATAAATAAGTATCATAAATAAATAAGTAAATTGGGGCGCCTGGGTGGCTCAGTCATTAAGCGTCTGCCTTCGGCTCAGGTCATGATCCCAGGGTCCTGGGATCGAGCCCCGCATCGGGCTCCCTGCTCGGCGGGAAGCCTGCTTCTCCCTCTCCCGCTCCCCCTGCTTGTGTTCCCTCTCTCGCTGTGTCTCTCTCTGTTGAATAAATAAATAAAATCTTTAAAAATAATAATAATAAAATAAATAAATAAATAAATAAGTAAATTATGTAGTATGCAACATTTGCCCATTTCCCCCCTTCAAGGCAAATAAACTTATAGCCTGGTAAAGGGACATATTTGGGGACATTTTTAAAAAACTAAGATGGTGATTAACATAACAATAAAAAAATTTTTAAAAACCTCTAAGTCACATTATTCATGTTGAATATTCAAGTATATTTGAAAAATATGAACTAAGTTCTAGGTTGACTTCCCCAAATCTCATACTTTATTGCTACTAAGATGCACACATCTTCACATATTTAGTGGGTTTGAAAACAGTGTATCAATTAATCAATAGGATGTAGCATCCATTGTCAACTGGGCAGCAGGTGCGGTGAATGTTGGCACCGGCTGTGCATGCACAAACTTGGATTTCAATCATGGTGGCATGATTTCATTCATGGTACAACCATTACCATTGGCCTTTCAGCTAACACAGCATTAATGAATCCATTAACGAAAAAAAAAATAAGAATCCTAGTTGTGATCTAAAAATCTTTAATTAATTGCTGGATTTTCCCTCTTTTTTCGTGAAAATCATTACTCTCAAATGAGGGAAAATTTTTCTGATATTTAAAAGACATCACAGAAGAGATCATCTGTTTGGGTTTTACACATGAACATTCCATGATCAGCAGGTGAAAAAGACAGAGACCATCTGCTGCAATTAAACAAGGAAGGTTTCATTCAAATAACTAAATAATTCTTATAAGCTATCAGCAGGAGAATCAAAAGTCAATGCATTAGCTCTTTTTGTCATTCAGAGTAGTTCAGTGAGGTTTCTGATGACCAGGATATCTTTTTTTAAAGATGCATTCTTGCATGATTTGGAGTTGTTTCATCTCTACCACTCTGAGTTTTTTTTTTTTTAAGTATATTCAAGTCAATTTATAACAATGATGTAGTTTTCTCTGTAAATTCCATTATGTTTGCATAGCTACTACTCTGTTATGCATACCAGGTAGACAGTATTTTCGAGGAGTGTTACTAGAAGAGTTAAGCACAATTGTCTAACAGCATGACTGGAGCTAAACAGAAGGGGTGGTGAAGAATTGAACACATGCCTCAACTCCCACTTGGTACTTGTCACATTTCAGTCTCTATTCACCCTTCAGGTTCCTAGTCTCTCTTTCTACCCCCTTCCTCCCTCTCCCTCTTCTGCCCCGTGCCAAACCCCACACACAGAGTGAGCAATATTTTTATCTTAAGAACACAAAGGTAGGGAACAAAGAGGTTTTTGCTGTACATTTTTGGTGTGTTGGGAAAGGAAAGAATTCTTCCTGGTGCTTCTCAAATAATGCCCAGTGGTTATTGTCTTTAGAGTTTTGGATCAATTCTTACGGAGAAAGGAGTACAGTTATTGATGGATGATTAGTTATTTTAAAAATCAGATTAAAAATGGACTTTCAGTTACTTTTTTGATTCAAGAATGTGGACTTTTTTATTTTTATAAGCAAATGTCATTTGTAAAAATATATGAAACGTGTTTTACAGTGTTAAAAATACGGTTAAATTAAATGGTCTACATACTATATGGTAAAAATAACATTAATATTTCTAATGGAATTTCTTCTTAAACGTATTGGTAGACTTTTCTCATTTTATGTTACATAATTTCCTTTTGTAGTTAAGAATATTGGTGAAAGGGCACCTGGGTGGCTCAGTCATTAAGTGTGTGCTTTTGGCTCAGGTCATGATCCCGGGGTCCTGGGATCGAGCCCCGCATAGGGCTCCCTGCTCCGCAGGAAGCCTGCTTCCCCCTCTCCCACTCCCCCTACTTGTGTTCCTGCTCTCGCTGTCTCTCTCTGTCAAATAAATAAAATCTTAAAAAAAAAAGAATATTGGTGAAAATCTAAGTGATAGAAAGATCCATATCTCAGGACAGAGTTACCTACTGTGATGTGTTACTTCTATGGCATGACACGTATACCAGGAATTGGAGAACATTGAAATGTTTAGGTAGATGAGCATTTCCTCTTTAATTGGCATAATTTTATTCTTTAATTTGTATTTTTTAATTGGCATATCCACTTAGATGAACATTTTTTCGTTCATTGTATTGTATTCTGTTGTGGCATAAGAAACAGGATATACTCGACTTTACTTGAAAGGATCCCAAAATCAGGGTCATCTTTATAAACATTGATTCCTTGATGGCAATTGTATAGAGATAAAAAACAAACAGTTTTTTGGGGGGGGAACTTTTAAGGGACAGTTAAATATCATGTGAAAATACTATTAAGACTAGTATTTTCTGCTGTTTCTTTCACCTACTTTTGGTTCAAGTAATTTTTCTCAGCCTTTCTACACCTCCACTGTCCTTGACTACCAGCTCTCTTTTTTACATCCATTGTTTTCTTTGCACTTTTGTCCATTGTTTTTCTTTCCTCCATTTTTTTCTTTTATGGTGTCACTTTTTTTTTTTCAGACTCTCTTTGGCTTTCGTACTTTTCAGATTTGGCTTTTAGTTATTACTAGAGAACAAGAGCAAGTCTTTGCTTGGATTGACATTCCGATCTTTAAAGTTCTTGGCTGGATCTATTGGTAGAATTTTCTATTCCTTCTCTTGTTGGGACCATATCAGAGCATTGGCCATGTTTGCTCTCCAAGTGTGGAATATACATAGTGTTCCTGTGATAAAAATGAGAGCCTTTGGATACCAATTTTATTAGCTTACCAAAATGCAGATTCTCTATGCCAGCTTTATGTAACATGGCATTTGGATACATGGCAGTATTTTATGAAGGACACTATGTGTTGTGGCCAGAGTTTGTATCTAATCTAATGTCTGTGACTGTTGTGCCAACAATATGGCTAATGAGTAGATTTAAAAAGAAAAAACAAAAAACAAATCTGACCATTACTTGAAAAGAAAGTGTTTAGTCATTACAGATCATAATTTATATGATTGCATGAGATAAAAGTTGGCATTGGAAGCTCTTTCCTAAAAATTTAACATTTCTATGTAATTGACACATCTCTGTACCATCCCAGTTGATTTGGGTGAGGTCACCAAAGTAATCACAAAGCCATAGCTTAGAGTTTTTACCATTAGCCTCTGATATAGTAAGGATCTTAGTTCCATGATGGCATATGATGTGGACAAATAATGTAACCGGGCCCATGAGTCTTTTATTTAAACTTTCTCTATTGTATAATTACTAACGTGTGGCTTTTTTCCTAATTACATATATTTCTCAGGTAAAACAACTTTTGGAATTTCAGCTTGATTTCTGTATGTGAAAATATATAAAAGAATTTTGTGAATTAAATCTATAATATCTCTCTACTGCTATGACCTTACAACTTCTACTCAGTTCCAAAGCAGTTATATTTATAAAGCAAGAGGTAATGTGATGAGATACATGGGCTCTTTCAAATGAATAGCATAATATAAAGTGTAAGAGGTTGGCTCTGGAGTTACACTAACTTAGTTCAAGCCTCAGTGTCATTACTTTAATTGTGAGATATTGGACAAACCAAACTTTTAATTCCTGAGCTTCACTTTCCTCATCTGTAGAATGGGAAGGATTGAGGTACTTCCATTATAGGACCACAGAAAGGATTGTAGGAGAAAATATTTAAATATGCCTGGCCTGTGACAAGCACTTGAAAATGTTAGACCTTATAAATATATTTTCAGAGTAACTATATTACATTTAGAGATGACATGTAGGAATGGACAAGAATTTACAGATGCATTTGCTGGAGAAGCCATGATTACATATGAAAGTCACAAGTAAAAGGACAGTAGGAGCTTTACTTATACAGGTTTACCCCAGTATCCGAAAGCAGAGTATTCCTATAAAATCTCCTTTAAGCTGAAATGGCATAAAGCAAAGAAGCAAATTACCATTGATTTATATGGAAAAAAAAAATTGGGAGCATTCCCAGACCCCAAAAAATAACCTCTCTCAGGCTTTTCTGGTACGTTAGAACACATCTTGCTAACAGATGCACAAAATAAATCCAGATAAAGCACAGATGCTCCCAGACACAGTTCAGAGCTGTGGAGGTCTGCTGCTGAGATGCTGAGTGTGGTTCCCGGGGAAGGAGTTTCAATGGGGCCACTCTTGCTGCTCAGGGTGAGAGCTGCCTCTCTAACAGGCTCACTGCAAAACAAATGCCAAATGCTGTTTGCGTTTTCCTTCTTCTTTCATAGAAGCAAAACTCCTCTTTGGATTTCTGTCAGTTAACAAAAACAGGTACTGATGTAGGTCTTTCATAAAAGCATAACACAAACTTTGGAAAACCAGGGGTACTTGTTATCTATTTCATTGAGTAATCCATCTTCCACGGTATGCAATCTAACATAGCCCCACGTGGAAAAACCTTCAGAATGTAGCCAGGAGGCTCAAGTTTTGCTTCTCTGAATATTGCCACTGTGCTGG
Source organism: Neomonachus schauinslandi (assembly GCF_002201575.2). Taxonomy (NCBI): domain Eukaryota; kingdom Metazoa; phylum Chordata; class Mammalia; order Carnivora; family Phocidae; genus Neomonachus; species Neomonachus schauinslandi. Next base: position 173,572,169 of record NC_058403.1, on the reverse strand, counting down.
AGAGAAAACAGGAAATGATATAGAGTGGATTTGATTTTTTTACTATCTGGAAGCTCACTATTTAAAATGAGTTTGTAGAAACACAAGTTGATCTTCTAGAAGGTATGATACACAGAACATGAGTCAGTTAGCCATGTGGTAATCTCCATTACATAGGATGACTACAAATAACTTACTTTAATTTTAACATGATGTTTTAAAAATCTGTTACTATCCTTGTGTGGTGCCTAATAAGGAAGATATTTTGGAAATATTGGAGATATTTTAAAGACTTAAAAATAATAAAAATTATAAAGTCTGCCATTATTTCTGTGCAGAAAAATAAAAAGCAATATAGGCTTTGAGACTTAATTTTCTAGAAATGTCTGTTTAATAATTCAGTTGTCAAATATAGAATATAGCAGGTGCTTTTGACATGCTTCAACCTTTTCTCTGTCCTTATAAAAGTGTGTTGAAGTGTTTTGTGAGTTTGCATTGCATGGTATTTAATAATAATTCATTTTGTTGTAAGGTGTTACAATAGGATAATGAGCCATTTAATCAATGGGGGACTAAACCATATGTACATATTCATGTCTCAATTAATCAGTCGTTCAAAAGTTTCTTGAGGGATTCTAGAAATTGCAGGGAATATTGGAAAGGGTATTAAATATTTTCAAGAGTCTACAGTCCAAATGGGAGGACAGTGGTAATGCATAGGTCACAAGTAAAAGAATAATTAAATGTACTTCATAGAGTACAAAAGCTATTTCTCAAAACTCTAAAATAACAGATAAATCTATAGGGCCATGAACATTTCATGCAAGTCATGCTACCTTACAATGCAGGGCAGCATCACCAGAAGAGTTAGAGAGACTGTCTTAATATTTGAAGTTTTTTCATTGTGTCAGCCAGGTCTTGCCATGTCATTGCAGCTCATGATTATCATCCCCCCCTGGGTAGAGGTTGGTTTAACAATGAGTACATCAATATCATATTTTGGAAGGTTTCATGGAATAATACTGTACTTCTCTTGTCCTATATGATTTCTGCCTAAAGTTGTAATTTTGCTAAACATGAATGCATACTAGCATATAGTGCATAGTAGCCCCCGTAAAATGGAATGGAAAAATCACAGTCATTAGTGGGTCATTTTCTATTGCAAAATGCTGAGGATGTGCGCAGGACCACCATGTGCAGTTGCATAAGTTGTGCACTGCACAACTCTAAGGGTTACCATATACATTATCATCTATGCAGAATGTTGTACACAGGAAAATTTCCACGCTAGAGGCCATAGCCCTGTGCCAGTAGCTGTTACTTGCTTACTCACCAGGGAACATTTTTTTCATTACAAATGTTTGATAACAGAGAGTGATTCCCCAGACCAAAGTGAAGATTCAATACAAAATAAATGGGTAAGCTTTTCAAAACAGGGATGTCTAAGTCAGTATAAGTGATGGTGATGATGTATGCATATTGTCAGTTGCTTACATATTCTTTAAGGATCATACTGGCAAGAATTTTTTGAAGAGGTAAGAAATATCTTATTTTCACTTTCTGTTGTTTATCTAGGTTCTGTATTAGCTGCTTTTTTGAGAACTGACTTAGTGAACAGAACCTTAGGGTTTTTGTGTGTCTGGGTTGTTGAAAGATCTTTGGTGAAGCTATAAGCAAATCTCTCTGCCCAAGTGTAGCAATTAAATATTAGCTTAACTCTTCTATCACCTCCTGGGTTTTTACCAGCCACCTCCAAACAAACTCAACAGGAATTAAGAATATTTCTAACGATTGGAGACAAAACTTATTTTATTTGTACATTCTGGGAAAATGCATATATAAGTTTATGGTGTGTGGTATATTTAGGTACAACTTCGTAGGCTGAAGAACTGTGAACAGAAAAAGGAGTGGTCAGGTATGCTAACACATGCTGTGTTCAGATTCAATGGCTCTTGTTTTCATTTGACACATTTCTGCATAGAGGCAGGCACACATAGGTGGGACTACTGTCATGGAAAGATAAAGCAGAAGGAAATCCTTTCCGGACTACATACTTCTTACTTCTTATTAGTTGAATCATTTAACTGGATTAAAATGGAGAATGTTTTATGGTCATTGCAAACTCAGCTCCCTGATCTATAGTGACAAAAAACAAGCGTGGTTGAATAGGGCTGGGTATTGGGTATTGGATGGAAAGGGGTAGACAGGACTTTCTGAGGCAATGGCCATGCTATATTTTGAATGTTATGGGTGTATCCTTTTGCCAAAACTCATTAACTGAATACGTGTGATCGGTGCGTTGTATGAAATTCACAGTTAAAATAAAAGTGATTTTTAAATACTAGATGCCTGTATCCAAAAGAAAAATTCAGGTAGAAAACATTTTTCTGTGTTCAGAAAAGAAAGTATCACATTCTATATATTTAAAAACAAAAGGAGAAAAGTCTTTGAGAATTAATTCCTGAAGAAGTGGAAATATAACTAAAAATAAAAGTGACAACATCATTTCAAAGTTTTCCAGGTCATTACATCTGTGGGTGTGGGATTATGTGTGTGCCTGAAGAAATAATTGTCCTATTGCTAAGTAATCTAAAAATGTATAATTTGTTTGCTATAAACATTGGAAGGTTCTCTTTCTTAAAAATCATGATTTTTTTTGCAAATTAGAGTATTTGTGTGAAGTGTTTGAACAATATGAAATACTCCTCTCTTATCCTTCCTACCCATTTTTCAACTAGGACTTCACAATTGGGAGCTCACACTGGTACTTTGGTGTGCATCTTTTCAGATTCTAGTAACTCAGTCAACAAAGATTCTGGTATGGATGAATGGATTTACAAAATAAATGCACACACGCATACACATACACACTGCAGTTTGGTCTTCACTTCAGTATTTTTAAAATATTTCAAACATCACTAAGTAAGACTATGTCCAAATCCAGATTTGGTTGGTCAGTTGAAAGTGTATGTCTCCTCCAAAGTTTATCCCAGAGGGCTTTTGGTTGTTAACATTTTAAAGTTGATGATTACAAAGGAATGTTATAACAAATGTTTTAAAATTTTTTAAATACATATAAATTAGGGGCGCCTGGGTGGCTCAGTGGGTTGAGCTTCTGACTCTTGGTTTAGGCTCAGGTCATGGTCTCATGTGAGATTGAGCCCTCATTGTGGGGCTCCGTGCTCAGTGCTGAGTCTGCTTGGGATTTTTGCCCTCTCCTTCTCCCTCCCTTTCTGCCCTCACCCCTTGCCCCCACGTCCACGTGCTCGTGCTGTCTCTCTCAAATAAATAAGTAAAATCTTTAAAAAAATACATATAAATTACAAAAGATAGATCTTAAGTTCACCGGGTCTTGACAAATGCATACACCTGTATTCCACAATCCTATCTAGAAATAGAACTTTTCCATCTTCCTAGAAACTTCTCATGATCTTTCACAGTCAATACCTGACCCACTTCACCCCACAGAGGCATCAACTGTTTTATTTCTTTCATCATAGGTTAGTTTTGTCTGTTACAGGACTTCATATAAATAGAATCAAACTGTTTGCACTCTGTATCTAGTCTCCTTAGCTAACCAACATGTTTTTGAGCTTCAAAAAATCTTTTTTTTTTTTTTTTTTTACTGCTGAATGGTGTTCAGTTGCAGGACTATATTACAATTTGTTTATCCATTCTCCTGTTAATGGATATTTGGGTTATTTCTAATTGGGGCTATTATGAGTAAGTGCTATGACCATTTTGTACAAGTCATTCTTATGCATGTATGCTTTGTTTCTTTGAGGTAATTATTTAGAAATTGCTGGGGATTAGAGTTAGTGTATGGTTAACTTTTTGAGAATCTGCTGGACGCTCCCTAAAGTGGTGTACCATTTTATACTCCCACCAGCAAAGCATGTGAATCTGGTTAATAGCCAATATTTTAAAACTATTAACTTCAAAAGGATTTTGGTACCTAGTATCTTACAAGAACCATGGGTTTAAATAGACAATTTGGCCATGCCATCAGGGAGCTACTTTTAGCTCTGAGGTGTCATTTTGTAGGGCAAGAGTTAAATGTCAGAAACCAAAGCATTATTAGTCATATCTCCTTTTGTAAAGTGTCTTTTCCAAAAAAATGTGTCCCCCCCTTTTTTTTTAAGATTTTATTTGTTTATTTGCTAGAGAGAGAGAGAGAGAGTGACAGTACAAGCAGGGGGAGTGGCAGGCAGAGGGAGAAGCAGGCTCCCCACCAAGGAAGGAGCCCAATGTGGGACTCAATCCCAGGGCCCTGAGTAGGTGCAACAAAGATTGTATGACCCCAAAAGACTAAAATACCTACAAAACTGTTTACCAACCCTTGTCTCGACCACTACATTAATCTACCTCATATTTCCCCTTTTCCAAAGTTTAGCAGACTTTTGGTTTCTTCTGTTGATTCTAATGGTTAAGATGAAAACTAATATGCCAGATTGCTTTCATGTCACATGCTATGTGCACTCAGTTAGCAAGGACCTGGATCACTGTGTTGAAGAGGATATGAGACCGTCCAAGCTCAGGGAGAGGAATGTTGTGATCAATTAGTGATGAATGTCATGGGCATGCAGGCCTGGTGTCTATTTCTTGAGCCTGACTATAAAATATAAAATGTTTAAGAATGTTTAAAAAAAAAAAACTGTTGGATAACTGTGACAAAGTATGGATGTAATGTACACATTTTTAACTACACCATTAAGTATTTATCTGATTTTGTTCCAACTGTTGTGGAAGTTATTGTAATAATATGTAAATATTTCACATTCATAAAAAGTGAAGAAAATAAGATCATTTTGTGATTTAAAGAAAAAGATGACAGGAATGTGTAGCTATCAATTATTGTAGCAGTAGGAACTCCTTGTCTGAATGCCATGTCATAGACACAGTGAAGTGTTGTTGCATGTTTTCTAAATGTATCTTGTTTTCTCTCTGCAATGCCTTTATCCATACTGTCCCTACCTTCTGAACAAGTTTGTCATCCCTTTTTTATTTTTGTTTCAAAGATTTTATTTATTTATTTTCCAGAGAGAGAGAGGGAGAGTACAAGCAGGGGGAGTGGCAGGCAGAGGGGGAAGCAGGCTCCTCGCTGAGCAAGGAGCCCGATGTGGGACTCAATCCCAGGACCCTGAGATCATTACCTGAGCCGAAGGCAGACACTTAACCATCTGAGCCACCCAGGCACCCCTGTCATCCCTTTTTTTAGAAATCTAAATTCCCATGGCAGTGCTCAGCTGAAAGGCTACCACTGTAGTCTTTTCTGAATCTCTCCAAAGGGACACATAAACTTTCATGTGAAGTCGCTTAAAAACAAATGAAATGATTTTGTTTTCATTGTAACTTGTTACCATGTTTTTTTATACTATTAGAGAATGAATTATAATGAAAATAAGTGTTTTCTTATATTTAAATATCTTTGTGTTTGAAAACTAAAAACAGCACCACACCTCATCACAATGCCATCTTTGTCATCACCTCGAGAGCTAACATTTACGAAGTGTTTTCCATGTGCCAGACACATGCTATGTTCAATCAATCAGTCAAATGCACATTGGGAATTTTTAAAAATCTTGCCCACATTCGGTTCCTTCCTCCCAACTTCTTTTTAAATATGCTAATTTTCTCTATCAATCATAGACACTCAAGATGGACATTGCATGAAAAATCAGTACAGAGAAAGCTCCATTCACTTAGAGTTGTGACAGATATTAAAAACCAGTATACACTACTAATTTCCAGTTCTCTTTGAAGTGTTCTTTCTCCTGCCCTCACTCCTCTCTTCTCTTTTAATCCTAGCCAATATATGAGCTTTAGCATGAACATTTGTAAATCAGACTATGGTGAGGATGAGTCACTAAAATATTGTGAAATCTTTAAATACATGTTTGCAGTACAGAATTGGACTTGCCTATCTATTGGAAAGTGCATCTGTCTTTAGCGCTGAACTTCAATGGTTCATTTGAGAATACAAGGCAGTTTTTCAGCCATCAAAGAGATAAACCCATACTAAAAGGTTTCTTCCATGTCTTTGAAGCTTTCTTTGATTTAATCAAAAGATCTGTTGTTTGTATAATAAGAACTGGTGATTGTGAAATGTAGTTTGTTTCTTAACTTTATGGTAATTTTGGACATTAAATGGTATTTTAAAATCTATTTATTGTATTGGCTTTGTATCTGCAAATTTGCTGAACTTTTTATTACATTAGCCCTGATAGTTACTTACTGAGTTCTTTAAAGTTGTCTATATTTGAGTACATGTCATTTAAAAACAGATAGCTTTACTTCTTTTCCAATATGGATTTGTTTCTTATTGTATCCACTTTTCCTGGCTGCAGTTTCTATTACAATGTTGAATAAAAGTAAAGAAAATAGATATCTTTGATTCTATCAAAGGGGGAAGGGGAAGAAAGCTTTTAGTCTTTGACCTAAGTATGATGTTTATTGTGGGTTTTTCATAGTGGCCGTTTATCAGATCGAGGAAGTTCTCTTCATAGTTTGTTGAGTTTTTATCATGAAAGGTTTTGGATTTTGTCAAATCTTTTTTCTCCATATATTGAGATGATTACTTTTTTTTCTTCCATTCTATTAATGTGGTGTATTACATTTATGTTTATCATCTGTGTTTTTTAAAATCTCCACTCTGATCTTTATTATTTCATAATGCTGCTGTCTTTGTATTTCAGTTTGTTCTTTTTTCTTGTGCCTTAAGGTGTAAAGTGTGGCTTTGATTTGAGACCTTTCCTCTTGTTTAATGCAGGAACGTACAGCTATGTATTTCTCTCTGAGCATGGATTTGCTGGATCCCTAAGTTCTGGAATATTGTGTTTTCATTATTATCCATCTCAAAGTATTTTGTAATTTCCGTCCTAATTTCTTCTTTGAGTCATTGGTTACTTAAGAGTGTGTATATTTTTAGGTATTTGTGAATTTCCCCAATTTCTTCTGTCATTGTCTTTTTGTTTTCATTAAATTGTTCTTAAAGAAAAAACTCTGTATGATTTCAGTCTTTTTAAATTTATTGAAAGTCATTTTGTAGCCCAACATGTAGTCTATTATGGAGACTGTTCCATACCCAGTTGAGAAAAAAATGCATATTCTACTCTTGTTGGTAGAATGTAATATCGATGTCTGCTGTCTAAGTGGTTTGTAATGTCATTCAAGTCCTCTTTTTCCTTATTAATCTTCTTTCCAGACATCCTATCCCTTATTTGAAATGGGGTATTGAAATCCTTAGCTCTTGTTGAACTATCTACTTCTCACTTCAGTTATGTCAGTTTTTGTTTTGTGTGTTTTCAGACTTTGTTTCTAGGTATATATATGTTTGTAATTATTTTATTTTCTTCATGGATTAAACTTTTTATCATTATATTATGTCATTTTTTGTCTCATGATAATTTTTGTCTTAAAGTCTATTTTCTTTGTATTAGTATAGCAACTCTGGTGTTCTTTTGCTTATTGTTTGCATGGAATATCTTTCCATCTATTTATTTCCAACATATTTGTGTTTTGAATTAGAAATGAGGCACTTGTAAACAGCATATAGTTACATCGTGATTTTATATCCATTCTTTTCATTTCTGCCTTTTAATCCATGTACATTTAATGTAATTACTGAAAAGGAAGAACTTCTGATATCTTTTTGTTTTTTGTATGCCATATATTTTTGTTTCTCAATTCTTTTACTACTGCCTTTTTTTGTATTGAGTAGTTATTTAATAGTGTACCATTTTAATGCTACCATCATTTCTTGTACCATATATTTTTGAAATAGTTTCTTAATGGTTGCTAAGGATTATAATTAACATCTTAATTTTAAACAATCTAGTTCACATAAATACCAACTTAATTTTAATAGTGTACCAAAAAATTGCACCTGTATGGCTTTGTTACTCATTTCTTTTATGCTGTTGCAAATTTCATCTTTATACATTGTATGCTCACCAACATAGATTTGTATTTATTTATTTGATTGTTTTTAAATCAGATTGGGAAAAAGGTATGCTACAAACAAATGCATTAATATATAATGCTTTTTATATATATCTATGTAGTTATATACATGGTCTCCATGATTCCTGATGAGATAGGAGTCGTTAATCTTATTGAGTTGTTTTGTTTTGTTTATGGATGAATTGCTTCTCTTGCTGTTTTCAAGATTCTTTCTTTGTCTTTGATTTTTGACAGTTTGATTATAATGTGTTTCAGTGTGGATCACTTTGAGTTTTTCCTACTTGGGGTTTGTTGAACCTGTTGATGAATAGATTAATATTTTCATCATGTTTGGGAATTTGGGGCCATTATTTCTTCAAGTATTCTTCAAGCATTCTTTCTTTCCCCTTCTCCTTCCTGGCAATTATATATATGTTGGTAAACTTGATTGTGTCCCACTGGTGTCTTTGGATCTGTTCATTTATCTTCAATTTTTTTCTTTAGTTCCTCAAACTATATAATTTCAAACAAGCTATGTTCACTCTTGCTCATTCTTTCTTTTGTCTGCTCAAATCTGTTGTTGAGCTGCCCTGGTAAATTTTCATCTTAATTATTGTACTAGCCAAGAACTGTGATTTTTTTCTTAAAACTTAAATGTTTTATTGATATTTTCTATTTAGTGAAATGTAATTTTTATGTTTTCACTTCTTTTGACATGATTTCCTTAGTTTTTTGAACATATTTAAAATAGCTCATTTAACTTCTTTGTCTCACAGTTATAATGTCAGGATTTTCTCAGGGATATTTTCTCTTGATTACTTTTTTCCTGAATGGTCCATACATTTAGGTTCCTTTCAAGCATCATAACTTTTTTTTTTATTTACTTATTTGACAGAGAGAGAGAGCACAAGCAGAGAGAGAGGCAGAGGAAGAGGGAGAAGCAGGCTCCCCACTAAGCAAGAAGCTCAATGTGGGACTCGATCCCAGGACCCTGGGATCCTAACCTGAGCCAAAGATAGACGCTTAACTGAATGAGCCACCCAAGCGCCTGTCAAGCCTCATAAGTTTTTGTCAAAAACTGAACATTTTGAATATTACAATGTTGTAACTTAGGAAATTAGATCCCCCCACACACAAAAATTTGTTAACACTGCTTCTTTGTATTATATGTTTTTAGGACTTTTCTGAACTAATTTTTAAAGTCTGTATTCTTTGTTGACTGTGGCTACTGAAGTCTTCTGTAACCTTATTAGTCAGGTAATGATTAGATAGAGATTTCTTTAAATTCCTAGAACAAAGAATCTTCTAGTTTTTGCAGATCTACTCCATGTGTGTAGGGGTACATCTCAAACACACAGCCAGGCATTTTCCAGCTCTGTCTTAGCCTTCACTTCCTGCTTGTACAGATCTAGATATGAGACCTTAGGCCCCCTCAGTTCTTCCCTGAGCATCATCTAATCCTAAATATGCATTTGGTCTCCATATTCTCAGGAATGTCTCAGAACTTTTCAAGGTGCTTCTTCTCCAAGCATCATTCCCCAGCCTTTCCTTCTGTCATATTTAAGTATTCCATTGTTTGTCTTTCCTGCTGTTATCTTTTGCTTTGGGCAGGGAAGTCTAAAACATTTGCCTGAAAATATTTTCCATAAATGTCCCCTGGATGGCTTTAGCATTAGAGTTAGGCAAAATAAAACAGACCCTTTGAGCCAGTCTTCTATGAAGTCACTGGGCAGATGAACCAAGGACAGATCTTTGGAAAAGAAATCAGTCATATTCCCTTGGACACTGGTAGAATGCAAGCTCTTATCTTCCAGGCTTCTGCTGAGCTGGAGCACAGGAACTGGGGTAGTCGGTGGTGGTGGTGGGTGGGCATAAGGTAGGTTAAACTCTTATGGAGTTTGCTGTCCTTAGTGAGATTCAGTGAGTTCAGTAGGTAGTCCTTGAATTGCTGCAGGCTTTGTGTTCATTTTCAGAATGCTGAAAAGGGTTGATTTTTCCAGTTTCTTAGTTATTTTTACGTATGGGCAAATTTCTGAGGTTTCTTACCTCTCCATTTTGCTGACATTCCCCCACAATCCTGTGTGTTCTTGCATGCTGTTCACTTTTTCCATTAAAGCCCTTGTCATATTAATTACAGTTATTTTAAATTTATCTTCTGATAATTTCAACAACTGTGTCATCTCCTATTGTTTGCTTTGTCTCCCAGATGGTGTTTGTCTTGCCTTTTAGAATACCTGCAATTTTTCATTGCAAGCTGGATATGTTCTATTAGTAATAAGTACTGAGGTAAACAGACTTTTTATATTTATTTTTTTTCACACGGAACACTTTATTTTTTGTTTTATTGAGGTATAATTAAAATACGGTAGTGTATAAGTTTAGGGCATACAGAAAAATGACTTGATTTACATATATTGCAAAACGATTACCACAATAAGTTTAGTTAACATTGATCACTTCATTTAGTTACAAAAACAAAAAGATAAGCAGGCTTTTAATGTGAAGATTTATGCTCATCTGACTAGGACTTGTGCGGTGTTTAATGTTTGCTATACCCATAGATGACAGAGGCTTTACATTCCTCTAGTGTCATATTTGGCTCTTGGGTTGACTTTGAGTTTCTCTAAATATTCCCTAAGTGTTCTCTGTGTCTCTCTGCTCTTTTAGCTGTAATCCACATTATTATGTGGAACCTGTTGGTGTGGTGGTAATGCATGGGAATTATGGGGAAGCATTATATAATCTTATGATTAATTCTGCTTTTAGTTGACCTGTGTCTCTGGGTTTGGCTTTGACTTTCACAAGTGTTTCTCCAGTGGTAAAAGTCTCCCTGCTGCCTCAACACACATACCTTAAGGAAGACAGGAAGATTGGAGGGAGCCAAAAAGACCTTCTATGAGCTGGGAGAAAGCTCTGGTAAAATCTTCACCTTGGAGAGTACACCTTTGTTTTGGAGAATGTTCTGGGTATATTTCACTGTGATTAATCTTTTCTTCTGTCCAGAGCCACAGGAGGCTCTTTCTCTGATCTTCACCCATCAGAACCCAGTTGGGATCCTGGTAAAACCTATATTATAGTGTCAGGACTTCCTGAGTGAGGACCCAGGAGTGTGTCACTTCCACACTAGTCCACACCAAGCCTCCAGCAATTCTTTAAAATTACTACTTAAGGGGCGCCTGGGTGGCTCAGTCATTAAGCGTCTGCCTTCGGCTCAGGTCGTGATCCCAGGGTCCTGGGATCGAGCCCCGCATCGGGCTCCCTGCTCAGCAGGAAGCCTGCTTCTCCCTCTCCCACTCCCCCTGCTTGTGTTTCCTCTCTCGCTGTGTCTCTATCAAATAAATAAATAAAATCTTTAAAAAAATAAATAAATAAAATAAAATTACTACTTAAGTTTTTCTACCAGTTTGTCTTTAGTTCCAAATAGGTAGATCTTGGCTCTGATTCCTTTTACTCCCCTTTCTTTCCAGATTCGTCTTCAAGCTTGGTTAACTGATGGGTCCAAGAAAATTCACTGACTTTCAGTTTGTTTAGCTTTTTCTTGTCATAAGGGCAACAGTGATGACTTCCAAGCTCTTCACATGTCAGAAAGAAAAACGTAACTCTGGGGCGCCTGGGTGGCTCCATCGTTAAGCGTGTGGCTTCCGCTCAGGTCATGATCTCGGGGTCCTGGGATCGAGCCCCGCATCGGGCTCCCTGCTCGGCAGAAGCCTGCTTCTCCCTCTCCCACTCCCCCTGCTGGTGTTCCCTGTGTTGCTGTGTCTCTCTCTGTCAAATAAATAAATAAAATCTTAAAAAAAAAAAAAAGAAAAGAAAGAAAAATAGATTATTTTTAATCTCTTATATTTCTTGTGCTCCTATTTGGATAATTTCTATCATTTTAACTTCAAGTCCACTGATCTTTTTTTCCTCAGTATCTTATATGATGTTAAGCCATCCTGTGAATTTTAATTTTTTTTTAATTTTTAATGTTTTTTTTTCTTTTAAGTAGGCTCCATGCCCAATGTGGGGCTTGAACTCATGACCCGGAGAACTAGAGTCATGTGCTCTACCAGTTGAACCAGCCAGGTACCCAATACTGTGAATTTTAAATATGCAATATTGTGTTTTCCACCTTCAGAATTTCCATTTGGTTCTTTTTTATATCTTCCATTTTTCTAATCATTATATTAATGTTTTTATTTAAATTCTTGAGCATATTCAGGATATTTATGATTGCTATTTCAAATTCCTTCTGTGCTATTTCCATTATCTATGCCATTTCTTGGTTTATTTTTATTGACTGATTTTTCCTTGTGATTATGAGTTATAATGTATGCTACTGTGAAGGTTTCTTTAGTTGGGCAGTTCAGTTATTTGCTGATGAGCTTTTTTCTTTAATTTCTTAAAAGCCTTCTTTTTAAGCTTTGTTAGAGTATATTACAGTAGTAATCTTTAAATTAAGGCTAGTTTTGTCTTCATACTAAAGTATGACTCTGTTTCTCTGCTGATTGCCTCAGTGTTCAACAGGGTCTCTGGATTCTGAGTGAGTTCTTGAAGGTTCTGCATATAAACTTCTAGCCATTTTTGTTTTGTTTCACTTCAGCCAATAAAATATTTCCCTTTTACAGTGATGACGGGTATTTATCTAATTCTCAAAAAACATCCTATGAAGACTGCTAGAGCCCTTTTTCTCTAAGGCTTCCTCCTATCCAGTACTTTGTCCCACAGATTATAGCTAATTTAGCTTCTCCAAACTCTCATCAGTGTCTCTTCAGTTTATCAAGATCTTCCTCCTCTGCTTAGGGCGCGGGCCTTCCTGTGCTATTGTCATGCAGTTGTCTTCAGGTAGGAAGCTGTGTCGATTTCAAGGGGTGTCATTTCTTTCTCTTCTCTCAGGGATCACAGTCCTGCACTGCTTCTTGTTCAAATGTATCAACATAATTGTTTCCTATATTCAGTCAAGTTCTCTAATTATTTATGGCAGGAGGGCAAGTTTCATACCAGTTACTCCTTCAGAGTCAGAAACAAAAGTTCTAAATTATACTTCCGTGTCATTGGATTTCCATAATGTAAGCTGCCATAAATTTTTAGGGCACTATGGAATAGCAAACTAACCTTAACTTCATAGAAATTCATTGGATGAGTTCTAAGGAACTTGTTAGTTTCCTTATTCTCAGCCAATTTTATTCCTATAAGTAATTTCTTAATTTTCTGGGTTTTGAAATTCTGTGCACCTTCACATAATAATATTTTTTAATTATTCCATTACTTGGCAATGGGTAGATTTCAGTCCCCAAATTTTCTTAGTATACATTCAAAATTAACAAAAATAAATTGAAGCTAACAGGAATAATAGTAATCACATTAATGAATATTTATGGAACCTTAATTCTATGCCAAGCAGTGAGCCTGATTCTTTACATAGTTTATTTCACTGAAACTCTACACTGTCTTTAATCACAATTGTTATTATTGTACCTGATATTACAGATGAGAAAATAGTTAAGGTAGGTATTATTATTATTACACCCACTTTTTACATAAGGAAATAATGCTTAAAGAGATTATATGTTGTGTAGGATATGAACTTAGGTTTATCCCAGGAAAGTATGAATAAATGCTAATTTCTCTTTAAAAAAGAAAACAATGTGAATTTAATATGTATGATTTAGGATATTCCTGAAAGAGTAACCTTAAAAGCTAAAGCTAGAGGCTTTTTCAGGAGTGTGAAAAACATTTTTCAGTTAAAATTACTTTATCCATTTGAGATTTCAAAGGCTCATCTTAGAAACATGTAGCTTATCTCACTGCCTTTTATTTATTTTCATTTTTATAGTTATTGACATCATTATTTTGTGGGGACAAAATTTTGCCCTTTCTAATTCCTTTATATATAAATATTTATTTATCATCAAGCTCACCACCATTTGTATTTCTCCAAAGATTTCCCTACCATTACAATCTGTTCTCTTTTACTCTAGACATGGATTTATTTATATTCCACCACCTCCCAATTCACTTTGCACATACTGTAATGGTATTCATTATGCATTTGTTGAATAAATGAGTAAATGCAATAAATAAATAATGAAAGCCTGAAGTCCCATGTCTGCTCTCCAAGTTCCCTATGCCAAATACTTACTCTTTTTGCTCACCACAGAATTCCACATCTCTAAATCACTTATAGTGTGAATGAGTTATTGCACTTTCATAGAGAATCCAAATTCTTACATTTATTCATTTTTCCTCGCCTCTTCTCTTGACTCTTACCTCTCTAAATTATAGATGTGCACACACACACAACACACAGACACACATAAACCATACATCCACTCACACAGTTTCCTTGTAATTGTGTGTTATAAGTGTTTGTTCACTCTTTCATAATGGAAAACTCCTTGCGGACAGGAAACATAATTTTCTCCTTCCAGCACTTCACTCCTCATTTGCAGTGAGTGGAATCAATGTGTTCATCAAGGATTGCCCACTCCCAAAGAAAATGCTATCTAGTATTATTTCTTGATTGTTTAGCAGAGTCCTACAACCAAATTTGTTCATTTTTAAGGATTTTTGCTGCTACTCTTAACTGATGAGATATGTGTGTGTGCATATCACACATATGTATATGTATACTTATATGTCACCAAACACTGTCTACACATAGCCTTTTACCTTATACTCATTCTGCTTTACAGTACAAATAAGCAGACATAATCCCAATTTCTCGAAATGTAAATTATAATATGAAGAGAATTTCAGTTTAACTCAGGCATAATGATATAGTATCAAGAGAAAACAGCCAAAATAATATTCATATAGTTCAGAGTAGAGTGATTAAAATTAATTACTGTTAGTTAAAATATTATAAATTATGTTAATTACATATACATATATGTACATATATATTTATATGTTTTGGAAGCATAATATTGGAAATGTGAAAGAGGTTATAACATAAAATTAAGAACATGGATATGGATATCTGCTCTGGGATTAAATGTTAGCTCTGGACATGTAAGCTGTAGGGTCTTGGGGAAGTTACAGAAACTCTCTGGTACTCAGAGATAATACTTTTTTCATGGCACTGTTTTGATGATTAAGTTGTAAAAAGCAATTTCCCCCAAATAGTACTTTCTCCTGTAATCTTCCCCAGTTGTTCACATATTTACATATGACCTGTTACTTAATATTTCTATGAAAGTACTCACATTTGGTTTTTGTATTTTAAAAGAAAACAATAAAGAGAAGCAGTATTTTTTCTAATTCATGTGGAAACAAATACATACATATTAATATAAGAAATTTTGTATATCTTTGATAATACACATACAACTGTATTTGGGTTAACCCTAAGATAATACTAAATTGAAATGGCTTAGAAGTAAATATGGTATATTAAACTACTGCTCAGTAAATTGTGATTGTAATTATTGTTCATAATTAAATTAGTATGATAATGATAAAATAAATTATCTTTTATTAGAAATATTTTCAGAGAGAAGATGAAATTTCACTCTGGTCACTAAGTAGGAGAAATTTGGTAATGGGTGCCAGGGATTCAGGGAGCATTCTGATTTCATTTAATCAAAACCTGATATGATACTGTGTCCCAGTTTTTGCTTTAAAATATATCAGAAGGGAAATAGGTTTGGTGCAGAAGGTCCAAAGAGGTGAAAAGATTGCGTTTCTATTAAGTTTCTACGTACTGATGCTGCTGGTTCTTAGTTCACACTTTGAGAACTACTGCTCTAAGTCATTAAGTCCATCTTTGTTGTTCATTTGCACATTTACTTCTGTCCTGCACGTGGGAATAAATCTATACTTAGAAGGAATAAATCCACTTAAAATAATAGACTGTTCTACAGTGAGGGACTTCCCTAAATAGTCCACATTAGGTTAGTCCTGTTTCTTGACTTTGACAATCCACAGATTGTCAGTTCCCCCACCCTAGTTCCCCAATCCTAATGATCCTGACTCTTAAGACAAATCTTCTGCTAGATCTATTTCTATGTATAGGTGTTGTAAGATTACACGTCCCTTATCATTTGGAAAGACCAAAGAGCATCAAATTTATGAATGGATGGAAATGCCTCTGTGCTCCAGATGGTTCAGGCTTTGACAAGGTTCTGTCACTAACTTGTCCACTGATATATTAAGGTCTGAATCATGCCCTCCCTCCCATCACTCCCTCTCTCCCCTGCCCCACTGCAATCCATCATGAAGCCATGTCTCTGCTTTTAAATGCGTGCATGGCTTAGTCAGTTAAGCATCTGTCTCCAGCTCAGGTCCTGATCCTGAGGTCCTGAGAACAAGCCTCACCTCAGGCTCCCTGCTCAGTGGGGAGTCTGCTTCTCCCTCTCCCTCTGCCCCTCCACCCTGCTCATGCTCTCTCTATCTCTCTCTCAAATAAAATCTTTAAAAATAAATAAATGTGTTTTTAATCATTCAAGGGCCTTAAGAAGATTGAAGAGCGCCCTGGGAAGGATGACTTTGACTCTTGGCCTGAGCCCTACACTCAAGCCCGCCCTCTGTCTCACTACTGGTCCTACAAAAAAAAGATTCTATTTGAAACATACTTATTACAGATTCCTCAGTTTCTAGTAATGCCTTGCAATGTATTTTTATTTTTTTAATTTTTTTAAGATTTATTTATTTATTTTAGAGAGAGAGCAAGTGCGCTCACAAATCGGGGGAGGGGCAGAGGAAGAGAATCTTCAAGCAGACTCCCCGCTGAGCGCAGAGCGGACTGTAGTCTCAATCTCACAACCCATGAGATCATGACCTGAGCTGAAACCAAGAGTCAAACGCTCAACTGACTGAGCCACCCAGGTGCTCCACAACGTATTTTTAAGTCCATTTTTTCCTAACTGTTCCCTTGATTTCTGGCCCTTGGGATGTTACTGCCATACAAATCCTGTTAACTATATTTCCAGCCTTCCTTTACCTGATCTTTTTCTAATTTAATAGAATAGAATAGAATAGAAAGTCTTATAATATCAATTGTGACTTCTTTAGCTAGCTATCATTTTTCTAAAAATCTATCTAGTTTTATATTCTCTGGTAGCAATCTAGAGTGAACTTTTCCCATTGATTCTCTCAAACCAGGTCCATATTTCATTGTCACATTTGATTATTGACATATAATGTTTGATAGATTTGTAACTGTTTTTTACATGATTTATAAAATCCCAGCTAACGATTGGTCTTGTTCTTATTCATTTTTCATATTTTTCTTAATAATAATATCATCTGAATTTACTTTAATTGGTCATTTGAATTGACTTACTTAGCTTATAACTTTTGTATTTGTAATCATCTGAATATCCTCTTATGTTTTTTATTTGCAATTTTATTTTCATTTATGTTGATTATGCAATTTTAATTTTTTTTTTAATATTTTAGTGAATGCTGTTATCCTATATGCTTAAATAGCCAGGTCTTCAGTTTTGCCAAAAGAAACAGACAACTGTATGATGGTCAATAACTAAAGGTATTACTAATTTATGGGTCTTAAGCAGTCGTTTTGTGTAACCACTGTTGGTTTCACAGTAAATCTTTTTACTTTTTACTTTAATTTTGTTATGCATGGAGAACTTTTACTGTGGAAAACTGCTCTAGGGGTAACTGCACCTCCTAGTTTCAGTCTCTTGTCCTCTCTTCTAGTTCGTCCTTTCCTTAACTCACAATGCCTTCAGAAAACTCTCTGCTGTCAAGCTTCCTAATTCCCTCACCAAAACCTGCTCCCCATGGAGTTGTACAACTTTTAGGACATTTTTCTGAAATCCATCGATGCTTCCATCAAAATCTACCAGACCTTGCCTTTCCTCTTGATTCTGCCAGCTTATCAGACAAATTATCTGATAATTTTTATAAGCAAAAGTGGATACTTAATCACTTGGACATAAGGATGCCATCTATTGAGCACAAGGGCAAGAAGTGTGACGGGACTTCTCAAGGACTGGCTAGAATCAGGAACTGGAAAGCTATCAATGATTCACTGATTTTGTTCAGTTTAGAAAACATGGTCTAATTTGTTTATTCATCTCTGTAGACAACTTTTTTCTTCCTCCATGCATATGTTCATGCCAGATCTCTCAATTTCATGTTTGTATTAGCAAGCCAAGTGATCAGTCTCCTTGTCACACATCAGTGGGATGCAGAAGTTGGCCTATGTTGGTATCTGTTGTCTTGCCCTTTATCAATAAGCCATTTCCAGGGGAAAAGGATGTGTAATACAGTATAAGTGTCGAGGTTGACTCCTGAGGGTAAGAACAACTCACACGATTGTGGATTTCTCAGTCATGGAAAAACTTAGCATGTAGGTTCTATTTATAAATGCATATCTGAAGTTTAATACTATAAAAATAAAACTTGCAAATGATAAAACACATTCAGGGAGATCATTATGATACCAAATGAAAATAAAATATACCATTCCTGAAGTAACCACTTTTAATTTCTTTAATTTGATTATTTTCTTTTTAAATATTGTATAAACTTAGCATAGAAAAAATACTTAATATGCAGCTTAACTATTTTCATACTGTAAACACACCCATGTTGTCAGTATCTAGATCAGGAATTAGAACATTGCCAGCACCATAAAAATCTTCCTTATAGTTTTTCTCTCTCATCAGAAAATGTAACTACTACCTTTTCTTCCAATATCCAAGATGAGTTTTACCTGTTTGTAAATTTTTTCATAGATGGAACTATACATGTTTGGTTGTTTGGTCTGATTCTTTTGCTCAACATTATGTCTTAGGGTTTTATCTGTATTATTATGTCATTGTAGTTTATTTTCAATGCTGTAAAAGTGTCCAATTTTTATAATACTGTCTCTGGTCTAATGTCCATGTGCATCTGCATTATTTCCAGGTTTTGGTAATTTCCAATAATACTGCTATGAACATTCTCCTACATGTGATTAGCTGTACATATAGACACATTCTTGTTGGATGTGCTCCTAGAAGACATATTGCTAAGTAATAGAGTATGCATATATTAAATAGTGATAAAGAGCTTTCCAAAATAGTATACCAATTTACCTCCAAACTGTGAGAATACGAGAATTCTAGGTTTTCTACATACTAGACAACATATGGTATTTTTGGCCTTTTTGTTTTAGCCTTTGGGCTGTCTAATCATATTACATTGTGGTTTTAATTTATACTTTCTTGATGACTATTGTGGTTGAACATCTTTTCATTTGAATATATATATATTGAATAATATATATTGAATATATATATATTTGTGAAGTGGCAGGTCGGGTACTTTGCTAATTTTTTATTTGTTTTTCTGTATTTATGTATATACATATAAATATATATACACATATCTATACACACAGACACACACACATACACATATATATGATGGCATACATTCTATATACAGATCTTATGTCAGATAGATGTATGACAAATACCACTTCCAGATTTGTGTCATGCCTTTTCACTGTTCAGTTAATCCATTTTTAAATTTACAAAATTTACATGAAGTTCAATTTATCGATATTTGACCAAATTGTGGTTGGTTCTTTTGGTGTCTTGTTAAAAAGAAACTTTGACTACCTAGAATCATGAAGATACACTCCTAGGTTATCTTTCAGATGAGTTTCTGTTTTAGCTTTCATGTTTAGATCTACAGTTATTTTTTGTGTATTTTGTAGAAGGGGACACAACTTAGTTTTTCCCATGTGAATACCCCTAGACAGAGAACCACTTTTAAAAAGGCGGTTCCTTTACATTGCCACCTTTGGTACCAATAAAGTGACCATATATGTGTGGATCTGATTATCAGATCTATTCTATTCTATTGGTGTATTTGCATATCCTAGCACAAAAGCACATTGTCTTAATTATAGTAAGTATTGCCATCTGGTACCAAAGGCTCTTTATCTTTGTCTTTAACAATAGCCTTGGTTATTCTTGGCTTTGTATTACCATATTTTGGAGTCTATGGTCAATTTCTTTCAAAAATATCTGCTGAGAAATTGAGAGATTGCATCAGAACTGTAGGTAACTGTCAAGGAAGACTTAGATTTTATAGTACTGAGTCTTGCCATCCATAAGTATGGTATACCCTTCATTAACTCATGTCTTTATCAATGGCTGATAGTATTTAATGAGTTTACTTTCTAAAAAAATATTAATATTTGAGTTTTAAAACTGACTTTATATACCTCAACCCAAAGAAGATCATGAAGTATGGATTCCAGATATTCAGTTTAGCTCTAGTAAAATGGAGTTAAAAGTGATGGTAAGGAGATGAAGAGGAAAAGATTTTCCACCTTTTTTATATCAGAACAAATAACTAATTTTCTCAACCGCTTTAATTTTGGTAATGTCCTTAATTGACATTTTGAGGTGATTGTTTTGTTATTTGCCTAACTCTAAAGCAAATTTATTTTCCTTCTTTATCCTACATCTGGGTTTTTTTTTTTAAGATTTTTATTCATTTATTTGACAGAGAGAGAGAGAGCACAAGTAGGCAGAGCAGCAGGCAGAGGGAGAGGGAGAAGCAGGCTCTCTGCCGAGCAGGGAGCCCGATGTGGGGCTCGGTCCCAGGACCCTGGGATGACCTGAGCCAAAGACAGCCACTTAACCGACTGAGCCCCACCCAGATGCCCCTACATCTGGGGTTTTTAAAAAAAGTTTATGTTTCATGTCTAAATCACAAAAATTCATGTTAGAATGAAATATGGAATTTGAATCCTAGATTAACGAGGAAGGAGAGGGAAATTCTGTTTCTCACCAAATATTCATACAGCTAAATGAATTAGGTGCATGGTTGGTGGATAAGTTTTTCAGATGTCCAAACCAAGAGTGGTTTTTTTAATAGATCTAATTTCAAAGTCAGAGATTTCAGGAAAGAGAAAATTATCTTAGGCATGAAAAGAAGGTATTATATATTAGTTTGTCAGATGTGATTTTCAAGTGAGGATTTTCACATCAAGAAAAGTAAGATCTATGTATCTTCGTCATTATCATCATCACAATCATCTATCTATCATTCTTTTTAATACTGGGTAAGGACATTTACGGTATATTTCTGTCCCATTATCTTCAATTCATTGTAGGATCGGATATATTTCACATCTCAGAAAGAAGACTGGTGAGCTGGGAGCTAGAATACATCTGACAATATACCTTTAAAACAATATTCATCCTGTTTTATAATAGAATCACAAAGAATTATAAGAGAAAAGAAATTATTCATTGACAAAAAATTCTTGATTCTCTCACATTTAGCAATTTGGGGCAAACATGGATAAAGGTTCAGATAGTTTTAGATCTGAAAGATTTATGTGATAAGTATTCTCACTTTTAGCCTTATATCTAGTCTTCTAAGTGAAATGTCTGTTTTCACAAATGTTATACAATACCAAATTGTTTCATGGTGATGGAAATGTGTTTAATAAATACATTGTCAGGGATTATTTAGGTATAATAATGAAAACAATAATAATTGTAATAACAACTAATTATTCAACTACTATTCATAACAATTATAATAACAACTAATTCAACTATATTCATGTTCATGATGGGCCATGCACTTTGTTTGTCCTATAATAAGCTTATGAAGTAGGTACTAAAAATATTCCCATTTTACAAATAAAGAAATTCAAGTTCTGAGACATTAGGTGGGCAGACAAGGCCAGGGTTTCACAGTCAGTAAAGGACATAATGACAGATTCAAGTTCATGTTTATACGACTCAACAGCTCTGCTTTTTAACATTCTACTGCATTCCATGGGCATGAACACAAAATACTTATCTTGTAGTGAATTTCCAAATGACAGCATATTTGTACATATAACACACATTTATACATGTTGACCATTTAAGAGGTGGATTCCTTTTAGTTTTTGGCTATTAAGAGCAAAGCTACAATGAACAAGTATGTACAAGTGGTTGTATTAACTTATATTTTATTTTCTCTTGGGTAAATATCTAGGAGTAAAATTCTTGGTTGTTAGGAAAATGTATATTTTACATTTTAGTATATTGCCAGACTGTTTTTCAGAGTAGCTGTATCATTTTGCTTTCCCAGAAGCAATACATGAGAGTTCCAGGAGCTCCATATTCTCAGCAACACTTAAATTGTCATTCTTTTAAAAATTGTAGCAAATTTAGTGGGTATATAGTAGTATCACATGGTGGTCTTATTTTGGATTTCACTGATGACTAATAATGAAAATATTCTGAGATGTCTATATGCCACTTGTACATCTTATTTGGTTTGTGTGTTCAAGTTTGTTGCCCATATTTTAAAATTGAGTTGTTTATCTTCTTATTGCGTTTTAAGAATCCTTTTATATTCTAGATGTAAGTCCTTTATCGTATAAGATTTGCATATATTCTATTCCTATCCCATTCTGTGGCTTGTCATTTTTTTTAAAGAGTGCCTTTTGAAGAGGAAAATATTTTAATTTTGATGACATCCAATTTAATACTTTGTCCTTAAAGTTTGTACTTAACATGTCCAAACTAAGAAATATTTGCCTACCCCAAGGTCATAAACATTTTCTACTATATTTTCTTTTGGAATTTTCTATTTCCACCTGTAATACTTTAGTTTATAGTCAATTTCAAGTTAATATTTATCGTGTGAGGTAAGGATCAAGGTTAATTTTTTTTGTTATGGATATCCAATAGTTTCCACACCATTTGTCAGACCATTCTTTCCAAATTGAATTACCTTGGCACTTTTGGGGAAAATCAAATGACTGTGTAAGGATGAACCTGTTTCTGTACTCTTTGTGCTATTGATCATGGTGTCTATTCTTACTAATTTATTGATTACCGTAGCTCTATTGTAAGTTTCAAAACCAGCTAGTGCATGTTCTTCAACTCTGTTATTCATTTTCAAAACTGTTTTAGTAATGGCTTTTACATTTCCATATAATACTTAGAATCAGTTTGTCAAGTTCTACAGAAATCCTGAAGGGATTTTGACTGATTTAATGTTGAATCTATAGACCATATTGGAGAGAGTCATCTTAATAATATTTAGTCTTTTTTTAAATTTTGTTTTATTATGTTATGTTAATCACCATACATTACATCATTAGTTTTTGATGACTTAGTCTTCTGATCCATGAATGTGGTTTTTTTCTTATTGTTTTATATTCCTTTTTTTATTTAATTTTATTTTTTATTAACATATAATGTATTATTTGTTTCAGGGGTACAGGTCTGTGATTCATCAGTCTTACACAATTCACAGCACTCACCATAGCACATACCTTCTCCAGTGTCCATCACCCAGCCACCCCATCCCTCCCACCCCCCTCCACTCCAGCAACCCTCAGTTTGTTTCCTGAGATGAAGAGTCTCTTATGGTTTGTCTCCCTCTCTGGTTTTGTCTTGTTTCATTTTTTCCTCCATCCCCCTATGATCCTCTGTCTTGTTTCTCAAATTCCTCGTATTAGTGAGATCATATGATACTTGTCTTTCTCTGACTGACTTATTTCGCTTAGCATAATACCCTCCAGTTCCATCTACGTCATTGCAAATGGCAAGATTTCATTTCTGCATAATATTTCCATTGTGTATATATACCACATCTTCTTTATCCATTCATCTGTTGGTGGACATCTAGCTCTTTCCGTAGTTTGGCTATTGTGGGCATTACTGCTACAAACATTGGGGTGCAGGTGCCCCTTTGGATCACTACATTTGTATCTTTGGGGTAAATACCCAGTAGTGCAATTGCTAGGTCGTAGGGTAGTTCTATTTTCAACTTTTTGAGGAACCTCCATACTGTTTTCCAGACTGGCTACACCAACTTGCATTCCCACCAACAGTGTAGGAGGGTTCCCCTTTCTCTGCATCTTCTCCAGCATCTGTCGTTTCCTGACTTGTTAATTTTAGCCATTCTGACTGGTGTGAGGTGGTATCTCATTGAGGTTTTGCTTTGGATTTCTCTGATGCCGAGTGATATTGAGCACTTTTTCATGTGTCTGTTGGCCATTTGGATGTCTTCTTTGCAGAAATGTCTGTTCATGTCTTCTGCCCATTTCTTGATTGGATTATTTGTTCTTTGAGTGTTGAATTTGATAAGTTCTTTATAGATTTTGGATAGTAGCCCTTTATCTGATATGTCATTTGCTAGTATCTTCTCCCATTCTGTCGGTTGTCTTTTGGTTTTGTTGACTGTTTCCTTTGCTTTGCAAAAGCTTTTTATCTTGATGAAGTCCCAATAGTTCATTTTTGCCCTTGCTTCCCTTGCCTTTGGTGATGTTTCTAGGAAAGAGTTGCTGCGGCTGAGGTCAAAGGGGTAGCTGCCTATGTTCTCCTCTAGGATTTTGATGGACTCCTATCTCACATTTAGGTCTTTCATCCATTTGGAGTCTATTTTTGTGTGTGGTGTAAGGAAATGGTCCAGTTTCATTCTGCATGTGGCTGCCCAATTTTCCCAACACCATTTGTTGAAGAGACTGTCTTTTTTCCATTGGACATTCTTTCCTGCTTTGTTGAAGATTAGTTGACCATAGAGTTTAGGGTCCATTTCTGGGCTCTCCCTTCTGTTCCATTGATCTATGTGTCTGTTTTTGTCCCAGTACCATACTGTCTTTATGATGACAGCTTTGTAATAGAGCTTGAAGTCCAGAATTGTGACGCCGCCAGCTTTGCTATTCTTTTTCAACATTCCTCTGGCTATTCAGGGTCTTTTCTGGGTCCACACAAGTTTTAGGATTATTTGTTCCATTTCTTTGAAAAAAGTGGATGGTATTTTGATGGGGATTGCTTTAAATGTGTAGATTGCTCTAGGTAGCATAGACATTTTCACAATATTTGTTCTTCCAATCCATGAGCATGGAACGTTTTTCCATTTCTTTGTGTCTTCCTCAATTTCTTTCATGAGTATTCTATAGTTTTCTGAGTACAGATCCTTTGCCTCTTTGGTTAGATTTATTCCCAGGTATCTTATGGTTTTGGGTGCAATTGTAAATGGGATCGACTCCTTAATTTCTCTTTCTTCTGTCTTGTTGTTGGTGTATAGAAATGCCACTTTTTTTTAAAGATTTATTTATTTTAGAGAGAGAGAGAATGGCAGGGAGGGGCAGAGGGAGAGGCAGAGGGAGAGAGAATTTCAAGCAGACTTCACACTCAACGCGCAAAACCCGATGCAGGGCTCTATCTCATGACCCTGAGATCACGACCTGAGTGGAAACCAAGAGTCGGATGCTTAACCATCTGCACCACCCAGGTGCTGCCATGAACATGGTTTGATTTATAGGTTTTCTGTAATTATTTACAGCAGTATTTTGTAGTTTCAGTGTACATGTCTTGAACATGTTTTGTCAAATTTATTTCTAAGCATTTTAGTTTTAGAGTCCTCAATAAATAGTGTTTTTTAAATATATATTTGAAGTTTGAGCTGGTGTTTGTTAGTACATAGAAATATAATTGACCTGCATATTGACCTTGTATTTTGAGCCCTCGCTAAACTCACATTACTTTTCTTAGCCTTTTTTTTTTAGGTCCTTAGAATTTTCTGCATTAAAAAATGTATTTGGATCTATTTAAATGAAGGTGAATCCCCTTCTCGTGAACCATTACACATTTGAGCAGGCATTTTTTGCTTAGATAGTTAGGTTGCATGGAATATCAGGTAGGTTTTTATAGCAAATGTGGTTGGAGATGCAGACTGTAGATAATAAAGAAGTGATGCACTCTCCTATTTCTCAAAGAGAATATTAAATTATTTAGCTGTAGCTCAGCTGAACATTTTTACCTCTCTTTATCTAAAATGCTGTATATCAGCCCACAAACAGCTGCTTTTGTTATAGAAGGTGATTAAGTAGACTGAGATAAGAAAAACTCTGCTTGTATAACAGTGTTATATATATAATGTACAAAGCCCTGCTCTCATTATGAATCCTATAGAGAAGCCTTCATGTGATGGGCTATTTTTAGACAGATTCTTCTAATTAATAGGATTTATTAGCACTGTGACTTATTTGATAAATACCTATTTCAAACTGAACTTTTACTGATACATGCCATTTTATAAACACATGTATTTATATTTACATTTATATACGTAAGTTTGCAGAGATATGTTCTGTTGTAATTTACTGGCTCACAGTTACAAGATACTGTAAATTATTTTAAGTTAACCAGTTAAAGTAAAAAATAGGATTCTACTTGTGTGATTTGAGAGATTTTGTTCATTCTATATTAACAATAGACATTGGTTGTCATGTGCCAAGATCTACTCTAAGTTGATTTTTTTTTAATTTCTTCTCTCTTACTCCTAACAGAGATACTGTTATTATCTTCATTTTCTATATGATGATTTTCAGTCCCAGAGAAGTCCAGTAACATGTCCAGGGTCATACTGCTGGACAATAATAAAGCAAAATATGACACTCTGGAAGATGCCATCTTTAATTCCACACCATGTTTTAATTGGCTAGACTTGATTATAGGCAGAATTCATGTGCACATGGCTCATGGTGGCTGTATAATGTTTCAACTTGGCTAAGCTAAACCACGTCGCTCAGAATTCCCTTCCTTACATGTTTCCAATTCATGTGGGCCATAAGTGAGGTTCTTATGGGAGAGCTGAGGGGCAGAAGTAAAGCAGCAGCCCTTTTGACATATTACCCCTTATTTGCTCCATCACCTCTTGTCCTGAGACAGCAGAAGGGCCTACAGTTGCTCTTCCTTCCCTTGGATCCTCCTTCATTTACTGCTACTTGGGCTATATGTATATGTTTAGCTCCATGATGGAGGGTCCTGATTTCTGCTGGACGCCTACACCATCAAGATCAAAGTCAACAAGAACTGGGGCCAGCTTACTCCCAGTCCTACGGGCTTCAGCTCACCCTTGGGGGTCTCAGCTTGCCAGAGTTCTCCCATTTTATAATCTTCCTTTCTAAACTGCCTGCATCAGACATCAAGACTGCAGCCTTATAGAGATTTCTTACCCAGCTCCCACAATAGAGTAAGGTTAAATCTCTTGAGATATTATCATTGCTATTATATAATTTCTATTGTATAAAATTCCCATTACATATAATTGTTGTTAGTAGATGCATATATAATTTTATAATATGTTAATATAATTTTATATTGGATAGTTGTTATATGTATGTATGTGTGTGTGTGTGTGTGTGTTTATAATGCCCTAGTGGTTTCTCATCTCTGATGAAACTCGGACTGATATGTTAATCTCTAACAATTTTTAAAAAATCAATAAAAGTTCTTTATATCAAAGGAATGATGTCAAGTGCCCAGTGTTGTATACTGGACAGAATAATGCCTGTGCAATTGATCTTTTCAAAAACCAGCTCAGACTTATATTCCATGTGACCCTGGAGAAGTTATATAACTGCTTTGAGTTTATTTTCCTCATTGGCAAATAAGATTGTGAGGACTACCAGAGATAACAGATCAAGTGCAAAATACTTACCAAAGCACTTAAAGAAATGATAGATGCAATTACTTGTATTGTTGTGGCTGTCAGAATTAGTACTAAAGACATGGGTAATTTCATCTCTATAAAATCATCTATCCATATAATAATATTTAAGGAGACACAATGATAACAGTATTTTCTCTCTGGCAGAATCATAATAGCACTTTATTCCAGGCAGGGCATTTTGTTGCTGAAGTACTAAAAATGCTTTTTAAGAGGAAAACTAATCTGTATGCTTAAATAAAATTAATAATAGAATTTTTAAAAATAACACTTATTGAACATTTGTGAAAGAATCCCATTCACATTTTAGAATTGAGTTATAGTTCACATGCAATAAAAGAAAGGTACAGATGTCAAATGTTCATTTTGATGCATTCAAACAGTTGTGTGCACCCAAAAACAAGGCAAAGAACTTTATGATTCTCCTCCTGCCCCTTTCTAGTCCATTTCCCTACTGAGTCCACACAGCCTGATTTCTATCACCAAAGATTACTTGTTCCAGTCCTGTGACTTCATAGAAATGACTTAGAATATGTATCCTTTTGCTTTTGGCTTCTATCATGCCCCATAATGTTGCAGTTCTTCCATGTTGCTACATATATCAATCCTTTTGCCTTTTATTGCTGACTAGTATTACATTGTATTACTATGCTGCACGTTGTTTATACCATTCTACTGAAGATCGACATTTGGATTGTTTTTAGTTTTTGGCTATTGTATATAAGTCAGCAAGAACATTCCTTTTTTTAAAAGATTTTATTTTTTTATTTGACAGAGAGAGAGAATGAGCGAGCACAAGCAGGGGGAGGGAGGGGCAGAGGGAGAGGGAGAAGCAGACTCCCCGCTGAGCAGGGAGCCAGACTTGGGGCTTGATGCCAGGATCCTGAAATCATGACTGGAGCCAAAGGCAGCCGCTCAACTGACTGAGCCACCCAGGTGCCCCTGCTAAGAACATTCTTAGACAAATTATTTTTGGATATGTCTTCATGTCTCCTGAGTGAAGATCTCAGTGTGAGGTTTTTGGGTTATAGGGTGCTGATATATTTAACTTTCTAAGAAACTGCCAAACATGTATCCTAATAACTTGTTATTTTATGTTCCTATCAGCAGTGTATGAAAGCTGCAGTTACTCCACCTGCCTACCAACATTTGCTATTGTCAGCCTTTTTAAAATTTAACCATTTAAGGGGCGCCTGGGTGGCTCAGTCGTTAAGCGTCTGCCTTCGGCTCAGGTCATGATCCCAGGGTCCTGGGATCGAGTCCCACATCGGGTTCCCTCCTCGGCGGGAAGCCTGCTCTCCCTCTCCCACTCCCGCTGCTTGTGTTCCTGCTCTCGCTATCTCTGTCTCTGTCAAATAAATAAATAAAATCTTTAAAAATAAATAAATAAAATTTAACCATTTAAGTGTATATAAAATGGAATCTAATTCTGGTTTCAGTTTGCATGTGCTTGATGACTGATGGTGTTGACCATTTTTTCACTTGCTCATTGGCCACTTTTACATCTTCTATTGTGAAGTGTCTATTCAGATATATGCACCTTTTTTGTTATTTTTCTTTTTATTGATTTATAGCAGTTTAAAAAATAGATACTGTAGATATAAGTCCTTTGTCAGATGTATATATTGCAGATAAATATCCACATCTCTGCCTTCCACTTTTATTTTCTTAATTGTGTATTTTGATGAAGTCCAATTTATCCATACTAAAAGATTTTTATGGTTAGTGTTTTATGTGTCCTAGAGATCATAAAGATACTTCCAAGAGACTTTATGGCTCTAAATTTCACAATTAAATTATGGTTCTTCTTAATTTTGGGGTGTAAGGTAGTGGTCGATGTTCATTGTTTTTCTTACAGATAATCCAGCTTTTCCTACAGTATTCATTAGAAGGTTGTCCTTTTCTTTTTTTTTTTTTTTTTAATTTTTTTTTTATTTATTTATTTGAGAGAGAGAGAGAGAGAGAAACAGCTTGAGAGGGGAGAGGGTCAGAGGGAGAAGCAGGCTCCCCACTGAGCAGGGAGCCCGATGCGGGACTCGATCCCGGGACTCCAGGATCATGACCTGAGCCGAAGGCAGTCGCTTAACCTACTGAGCCACCCAGGCGCCCCGAAGGTTGTCCTTTTCTTACAGAAAGGATTTGGAGATTTGTCCATCAGTTGGCAAAATATGTGTGGGCATCTCTGCACTCTTTATTATGTTACATTGATCTATTTACTTACACCAATAGAACAGTATCTTCATTACTAAATCTTTATACACAGCCTTTATATTTGGTAGTAAAAGTCAACATTGTTCTCTTTCAAGATTGCTTTGGGTATATCATATTGTTAGCATTTCATAATAAATTTTAGAACCAGCTTGTCAGTTTCTTTAAAAATCCTGCTGATTTTGATTGGGATGTAGTTAAATCAATTGTTGGTTTTGGTGAGAATAGAAAGTGGTGTCTTTCAATCCATATTATGTCACATTTCTCCATTTATTTAGATCATCTTTGGTTTTTCTCAGCAATGGTTTATAGTTTGCAGTGTAGAGATCATACTCAATTTATACCTAGTTATTTGATATTTAGACATGCAAATGTATGTTAAAATTTCATTTTCCAGTTGTTCACTAATAAGATATAGACCTGTGATTGAACTTTGATTATTGACTTTATATCCCTTGCCCTTGCTAAATTCACTAATTTCATTATACTTTTTAAAAAATTCTTGATGTTTTCTATGTACATGATTAGGTCATATATAAATAATAAAAAAATCTTAGTTTATCCTTTCTTTTTTATTTCTTTTTCTTGTTTCATTTTAGTCGCTGGACTTCAAGTACAATGTTGAATGGAAGTGGTGGGGGAAGATATCTTTGTCTTGTTTGTTATGTTAGGGCAAAACCTTCAATGTTTCACATTAAGTAGAGGTTTAGGGTTTTTTATCAGTGCTTTTTGTCAAATTGAAGACTTTTCCTTCTATTTATATTTTCTTGAAATGCTTTTATCATTCCAATTATTATAATGATGTTATGTTTCTCTATCTCCTTTTATCAGTATAATTTACACTGATTAATTTTCTAATGTTAAATTAACCTTGTATTCTTGGAATAAGCTCTACATGTTTATGATATATTATTTTTTCATATATTGTTAGATGTTATTTACTAGTATTACCTTAAGCATTTTGTATTTATGATCATGAGTGATAATTGGTCTACCTTTATTTTGTCAGGTTTTGATATCAGAATTATGCTGATTTCATAAATCAAGTTGAGTTGTGTTCCTTCTTACTTTTAATTTAAAAGAGTTGTCTAAGATTGGTATTATTTCTATCCTAAATATTTGATAGAACTCACAAGTGAATGAATCTAGACCCAGATATTTTTGTGGGATGATTTTTTTTAAAGTTTTTATTTTAATTCCAGTTAGTTACCATACAGTGTTATATTATTTTCAGGTTTACAATATAGCAATTCAACAATTCCATACATTACCTGGTGCTCATCATAAGTGTACTCCTTAATACCCATCACCTATTTAATCCATCCCTCCAACCCCTCTCCTCTGCTAACCATCAATTTGTTCTCTATAACTAAGCATCTGTTTTTTAATTTGTCTCTTTCTTTTTTCCCATCGTTCATTTGTTTTGTTTCTTAAATTCCACATATGAGAGAAATCATATGGTATTCATTTTTCTCTGATTGACTTATTTCACTAAGCATTATACTCTTTAGCTCCATGTATGTCGTTGCAAATGGCAAGATTTCATTCTTTTTTATGGCTGAGAAATATATATATATAGTAACATATATATACATACATACATACACATACACGCACCCCAATGTTTATAGCAGCATTATCTACAATAGCCAAACTCTGGAAACCAGCCTAAGTGTCCATTAACTGATGAATGGATAAAGAAGATGTGGGGTGTGTGTATCCTTTTGAATTAGTATTTTTGTATTTTGGGGGTAAATACATAGTAGTACAATTGCTAGATCATAGGATAGTTCTATTTTTGACTCTTTGAGGAACCTCCATACTGTTCTCCAGAGTGGCTGCTCCAGTTTGCATTCCCACCAACAGTGCAAGAGGGTTTCCCTTTCTCCACATCCTCATCAACACCTGTTGTTTCTTGTGTTGTTGATTTTAGCCATTCTGACAAGTGGAAGGTGACATCTCACTGTAGTTTTGATTTGTATTTCCCTGATTATCAGTGGTGGTGAGCATCTGTTCATGTGTCTATTGGCCATCTGTATGTCTTCTTTGGGAAAATGTTTTTTCATGTCTTCTGCCCATTTTTTAATTGGATTATTTGGTTTTGGGGTGTTGAATTTTATAAGTTCTTTATATATTTAGGATACTTACCCCTTGTCAGATATGTCATTTTGCAAATCAATCAACATGATATATCACGTTAATAAAAGAAAGGATAAGAACCAAATGATCATTTCAATAGATGCAGAAGAAGCATTTGACAAAGGACAACATTCATTCGTTATAAAAACCTTCAACAAAGCAGGTTTAGAGGGAATATAACATCAACATAATAAAGACCATATATGGAAAACCTACTGCTAGTATCATCCTCAATGGGGAAAGACTGAGAGCTTTTCCTCTACTCATCAGGAACAAGACAGGGATGTCCACTCTCACTACTGTTATTTAACATAGTACTGGAAATTCTAGCCACAGGAGTCAGACAACAAAAAGAAATAAAAGTCACCCATATTGGTAAGGAACAAGTAAAACTTTGATTACTTGCAGATGACATGGATACTCCATATAGAAAACCCAAAAGACTCCACCAAAAAACTGTTTGAACTGATACACTAATTCAATAAAGTTACAGGATACAAAATCAATGTACAGAAATCTATTGCATTTCTATACACCAATACTGAAGTAGCAGAAAGAGAAATAAAGGAATCTACCCCATTTACAATTGCACCAAAAATCATAAGATACCTAAGAATAAACCTAAGCAAAGAGGAAAAAGACTTATACTCTGAAAACTATAAAATACTGATGAAAGAAATTGAAGAAGACACAAAGAAATGGAAAGACATTCTATGCTCATGTATTGGAAGAACAAATGTTGTTAAAATATCTATACTAACCAAAGGAATCTACACATTCAATGCAATCTCTATCAAAATACCAACAGCATTTTTTCAGAGAGCTAGAATAAACAATTCTAAAATTTATATGGAACCACAAAAGATCCCCAAAAGCCAAAGCAACCTTGAAAAGGCAAAGCAAAACTGGAGGTACCACAATTCCAGACTTCAAGCTATATTTCAAAGCTGTAGTGATCAAAACAGTATGGTACTGGCACAAAAATAGACACATTGATCAATAGAAAAGAATAGAAAACCCAGAAATGAACCCTCAACTATATGGTCAATTAAACTTCAACAAAGTAGGAAAGAATACCCAATGGGAAAAAGTCTCTTCAACAAATGGTGTTGGGAAAACTGGAGAGCTACATATAGAAGAATGAAACCAGACCACTTTCTTATACCATATACAAAAATAAATTCAAAATGGATTAAATACCTAACTCTGAGTCTTGAAACCGTAAAAATCCTAGAGGAGAACACAGAACCTCTTTTACATCGGCCATTCTAACTTCTTTTTAGATATGCCTCCTGAGGTAAGGTAAACAAAAGCAAAAACAAGCTATTGGGACTTCATCAAAATAAAAAGCTTCTGCCCAGCAAAGACAACAACCAACAAAACTAAAAGGCAACCTACGGAATGGGAGACGATATTTGCAGTTTCTGTAATTTTTACTTTTCAAGGAATTTATTTTATTAGCATAGTAGGAGTTCATCAATTTTATTAGTTTTTTCAAAGATTCAACTTCTACCTTTATTTATCTATTATTTGTCATTTACCTCATTAACAACTTTTTCTATTTTTATTATTTTGTTTTAAAATTCCCTTTGGTTTTAAACTTGATCTTCTTAAATTTAAATTAACTGAGACATTTTTTATGGTCCAAATTATGCTGAATCTTAGTGAATGTTCCATGAGGACATGAAAAAATGTATTCTGCCCTTGATGACTGTAGTTTTTTATAAGTTAATTCATTCAAAGTGGTTGATAGTAACTGTGTAAATATTCTATATTTTTATTCTCTTTTTTTTATTGTTATGTTAATCCCCATACATTACATCTATATTTTTATTATAGTAGACTTTTGTTTACTTTTTCCTACATATACTTGTCTGCTAGTTTGTTTCCCATATTCTGATTTTTATTGTCCACTTATTTTTGCTCACTTACCAAATATCCTAGTTTTCTGTTGTTTTTTTAATTATCAGATATTTATTAATTTAAAAGAGCACAGATTTATTATCTCACTTTGGGTCAAGGGTCTAGGTATGTTTTACCTGGGTCCTGGGCTCAGGTTCTCAGCTAGCTGAAATTCAGGTGTTGGCTGGGGCTACAATTTCATCTGAAATTTGGGGTCCTCTTTCAAGATCACTCCAGTTTTTTTTGCAGAGTTTCCTTGAGGTTATAGATCTGTGGCCCTTGGTAACTGTTGGTTGTGTTTCAGTCTCAGTTCTTAGAGGCTGCCTTCAAAACCTAGCCATGTCGTGCTCTCACAGTGTAGCAGTGTACTTCAGAATGAGGAGCTCTCATTAGTCTCCGATGGCGTGTCTTATGTAACATAGCATAACCATGGGGGAGATTATAAAATTCATTAACTTTGTCATATGGTGTAACCTAATCAAGGGAATAACTTTCTCATGGTAGTCACCAGTCTCAAGGGGAAGGAGTCTTGGGCACCATCTTATAATTTGTCTACCACAAGGAGAAATCAAAATGAATCAATACAATTGTTCTGCTGTATATTAAAAGTCTCCAAGTGCATAAGACTACTGTAATAAATTTATAATTAACTGGTGGCTCCTTGCAGTGACAGGCGTGGGCATGGAAACATGGTAGTAGGACCTGGGCCATGTTTGAAGATCCATGCTTTATACAGAGGAGAGAGATTTTAATTACCTGAGGAATATCCTAAAGTAAAAGCTTATATAAGAGTACCTAGGGACTGCCTTGTGGCACAGGGATTTCAAAAAAGAATTCACTGCCAGGGAGCTTGGATGACTCAATCCATTAAGCATCTGACTCTTGATTTTAGCTCAGGTCATAATCTCAGGACTGTAAGATGGAGCCCTGGGTTGGGCTCTGTGTTGGGCATGGAGCCTACTTGAGATTCTCTCTCCCTCTCCCCCATCCCCACCCCCCATGTGCTCTCGTACTCTCGCTCTTAAAAAAAAAAAAAAAACACTGCTAAAAGCATAAAACAAAGGACCTTTGGGGAACAGAAAAGTTAAAAAGATAATTTTCAAAAGAAATATGTTATAGTGTAATGTGAACACACCTAGTATCCCTAAAATCTTAGTAAAGGCCATAAAATTTATGAAAAAAAATTAATATGTTCAGATTTCTTGTGGAAACCAGTGAGAGGACTTGATTCCTTTGTCATTGCTGATGTGAGGGCAAACTGGAATCTGTCTGGGCAGACGAGGAGACTGACATCTCTTTGACATTGGAAATTGCTGTTTCATAAATATATAATCAGTCCTCAATACATTTCATGATGAAAAAGTGGGGAGAAAACATCTTTCACTCCTTTTCTTTCTCTTAACCCCTTTCTAGCTGCAGGTTAGCTTAATGACACTTACACAATATTTTGGAAATATTTGGCTTTTTCTTGAACTTCTTAGAAGCTTAATTGTAGGAATAATTAGCTGCTGAAAGCAGAGTTTCAGAAATGTTGATTTCATTTAAAAAACTACTTCTGAATATTTACACAGTTCAGAAAAATACATATAACACAATAACACTGATCCATATTTTCCCTTGCTGTGGAGATCTTAGCCTTTCTGCTTGCTTTCTTAACCTTGTTCGTTCTCCTCCTCCTTTTTTGCTCTTCTCTCCCTCTCAACTTATTACTCTATTGATTTTATTGAAATTATACCTGCAGTGTTAAGTGTAAACTATTAAATAATTAAACAATTATGCAGTGATTGCAAGATGAAAATTAAAACAGTGACAATAAAATACACTATAAACCCTATCACCACCATGAACATCAGGTGACTATCATTTCATATTTTACATATATTAGAGAGGTAAAGAGAATGATAGACATAAAGAGGTAACATAATTACTGCTACTTTTAATTTAGGAGTAGTAGTTTTATATTTTAAATTTAACAGCAGATTAAAAAAACCTCAAAGTTGAGTAAATAAGTGAACTTCAAATAAATATTTTTTTCATTGCAAGAACTATTTAATAAATGATCCTTTAAGGTGAAAAAAAAGATTATAAAATGCTTTAGTAGTTGGATTCTATTATTTATTTCATATTTCCCTATCATGAACAGTAAAGACAGGTATTCTCACAGGTCTCCTTTCCACCCACAACTGTCTGTTTTTGTTTTTGTTTCAAATAACTGAATGACATTTACAGGGTAGATAATATTCTTGGTTTTTATTTGCTTTCGCTCAGACATTTGTAAATGTTGCTTTCTTATCTTTGGGCATCGAATCCTGCCACAGAGGAGTCCATAGCCAGCCAGCCTGGTATTTCTCCATTATAGGTTAGTTTGTTTTCCTTTCTGGGTGTTTAAAGAATTTTTTTTTTTTTAATCTTTGGGATACTAACTAAGCTATTTCTAAGAGTGAAGTATCAGCATTGACTTTCTCTGAAACATGACAGGTTATTAAATTTGTAGTTTTTCTTCATTGAAAGAAAAAAGAATTCTTTTTTTTTTTTTTTTTAATTTTTTTTTTATTCTTATGTTAATCCCCATACATTACATCATTAGTTTTAGATGAAGTGTTCCATGATTCATTGTTTGTGCATAACACCCAGTGCTCCATGCAGAACGTGCCCTCCTCAGTACCCACCACCAGGCTAACCCATCCTCCCACCCCCCTCCCCTCTAGAACCCTGTTTGTTTTTCAGAGTCCATCGTCTCTCATGGTTCGTCTACCCCTCCGATTTCCCCCGCTTCATTCTTCCCCTCCCGCTACCTTCTTCTTCTTCTTCTTTTTTTTTTTCTTAACATATATTGCGTTATTTGTTTCAGAGGTACAGATCTGAGATTCAACAGTCTTGCAAAATTCACAGCGCTTACCAGAGCACATACCCTCCCCAGTGTCTATCACCCAGTCACCCCATCCTTCCCACCCCCCCCCCCACTCCAGCAACCCTCAGTTTGTTTCCTGAGATTAAGAATTCCTCATATCAGTGAGATCATATGATACATGTCTTTCTCTGTTTGACTTATTTCACTCAACATAATACCCTCCAGTTCCATCCACGTCATTGCAAATGGCAAGATCTCGTTCCTTTTGATGGCTGCATAATATTCCATTGTATATATATACCAGATCTTCTTTATCCATTCATCTGTTGATGGACATCTTGGCTCTTTCCACAGTTTGGCTATTGTGGACATTGCTGCTATAAACATCGGGGTGCACGTACCCCTTCGGATCCCTACTTTTGTATCTTTGGGGTAAATACCCAGTAGTGCAATTGCTGGATCATATGGTAGCTCTATTTTCAACTTTTTGAGGAACCTCCATACAGTTTTCCAGAGTGGCTGCACCAGCTTGCATTCCCACCAACAGTGTAGGAGGGTTCCCCTTTCTCCGCATCCCCGCCAACATCTGTCATTTCCTGACTTGTTAATTTTAGCCATTCTGACAGGTGTGAGGTGGTATCTCATTGAGGTTTTGATTTGGATTTCCCTGATGCCGAGCGATACTGAGCACTTTTTCATGTGTCTGTTGGCCATTTGGATGTCTTCTTTGGAAAAATGTCTTTTCATGTCTTCTGCCCATTTCTTGATTGGATTCTTTGTTCTTTGGGTGTTGAGTTTGATGAGTTCTTTATAGATTTTGGATACTAGCCCTTTATCTGATATGTCATTTGCAAATATCTTCTCCCATTCTGTTGGTTGTCTTTTGGTTTTGTTGACTGTTTCCTTTGCTTTGCAAAAGCTTTTTATCTTGATGAAGTCCCAATAGTTCATTTTTGCCCTTGCCTCCCTTGCCTTTGGCGATGTTTCTAGGAAGAAGTTGCTTCGGCTGAGGTCAAAGAGGTTGCTGCCTGTGTTCTCCTTTAGGATTTTGATGGACTCCTGTCTCACATTGAGGTCTTTCAACCATTTGGAGTCTATTTTTGTGTGTGGTGTAAGGAAATGGTCCAGTTTCATTCTTCTGCATGTGGCTATCCAATTTTCCCAACACCATTTGTTGAAGAGACTGTCTTTTTTCCATTGGACATTCTTTCCTGCTTTGTCAAAGATGAGTTGACCATAGAGTTGAGGGTCCATTTCTGGGCTCTCTATTCTGTTCCATTGATCTATGTGTCTGTTTTTGTGCCAGTACCATGCTGTCTTGATGATGACAGCTTTGTAATAGAGCTGGAAGTCCGGAATTGTGATGCCGCCGGCTTTGCTTTTCTTTTTCAACATTCCTCTGGCTATGCGGGGTCTTTTCTGGTTCCATACAAATTTTAGGATTATTTGTTCCATTTCTTTGAAAAAAGTGGATGGTATTTTGATGGGGATTGCATTGAATGTGTAGATTGCTCTAGGTAGCATTGACATCTTCACAATATTTGTTCTTCCAATCCATGAGCATGGAACGTTTTTCCATTTCTTTGTGTCTTCCTCAATTTCTTTCATGAGTATTTTATAGTTTTCTGAGTACAGATCCTTTGTCTCTTTGGTTAGATTTATTCCTAGGTATCTTATGGTTTTGGGTGCAATTGTAAATGGGATTGACTCCTTAATTTCTCTTTCTTCTGTCTTGTTGTTGGTGTATAGGAATGCCACTGACTTCTGTGCATTGATTTTATATCCTGCCACTTGACTGAATTCCTGTATGAGTTCTAGCAGTTTTGGGGTGGAGTCTTTTGGGTTTTCCACATAAAGTATCATATCATCTGCAAAGAGTGAGAGTTTGACTTCTTCCTTGCCAATTTGGATGCCTTTGATTTCTTTTTGTTGTCTGATTGCTGTGGCTAGGACTTCCAATACTATGTTGAATAGCAGTGGTGATAGTGGACATCCCTGCCGCGTTCCTGACCTTAGGGGGAAAGCTCTCAGTTTTTCCCCATTGAGAATGATATTCGCTGTAGGTTTTTCATAGATGGCTTTTATGATATTGAGGTATGTACCCTCTATGCCTATACTCTGAAGAGTTTTGATCAAGAAAGGATGCTGTACTTTGTCAAATGCTTTTTCTGCATCTATTGAGAGGATCATATGTTTCTTGTTCTTTCTTTTGTTAATGTATTGTATCACATTGATTGATTTGCGGATGTTGAACCAACCTTGCAGCCCAGGGATAAATCCCACTTGGTCATGGTGAATAATCCTTTTAATGTACTGTTGGATCCTATTGGCTAGTATTTTGGTGAGAATTTTTGCATCCATGTTCATCAGGGATATTGGTCTGTAATTCTCCTTTTTGATGGGGTCTTTGTCTGGTTTTGGGATCAAGGTAATGCTGGCCTCATAAAATGAGTTGGGAAGTTTTCCTTCCATTTCTATTTTTTGGAACAGTTTCAGAAGAATAGGTATTAATTCTTCTTGAAATGTTTGGTAGAATTCCCCTGGGAAGCCATCTGGCCCTGGGCTTTTGTTTGTTGGGAGATTTTTGATGACTGCTTCAATTTCCTTAGTGGTTATAGGTCTGTTCAGGTTTTCTATTTCATCCTGGTTCAGTTTGGGTAGTTGGTACATCTCTAGAAATGCATCCATTTCTTCCAGGTTATTTAATTTGTTGGCATAGAGTTGCTCATAATATATTCTTATAATTGTTTGTATTTCTTTGGTGTTGGTTGTGATCTCTCCTCTTTCATTCATGATTTTGTTGATGTGGGTCATTTCTCTTCTCTTTTTGATAAGTCTGGCCAGGGGTTTATCAATCTTGTTAATTCTTTCAAAGACCCAGCTCCTAGTTTCGTTGATCTGTTCTACTGTTCTTTTAGTTTCTATTTCATTGATTTCTGCTCTGATCTTGATTATTTCTCTTCTCCTGCTGGGTTTAGGCTTTATTTGCTGTTCTTTCTCCAGCTCCTTTAGGTGTAGGGTTAGGTTGTATACTTGAGACCTTTCTTGCTTCTTGAGAAAGGCTTGTATTGCTATATACTTTCCTCTTAGGACTGCCTTTGCTGCATCCCAAAGATTTTGAATAGTTGTGTTTTCATTTTCATTGGTTTCCATGTATTTTTTTAATTCTTCTTTAATTTCCTGGTTGACCCATTCGTTCTTTAGTAGGATGCTCTTTAGCCTCCATGTATTTGAGTTCTTTCTGACTTTTGTCTTGTGATTGAGCTCTAGTTTCAAAGCATTGTGGTCTGAAAATAGGCAGGGAATGATTCCAATCTTTTGGTACCGGTTGAGACCTGATTTATGACCTAGGATGTGATCTATTCTGGAGAATGTTCCATGGGCACTAGAGAAGAATGTGTATTCCGTTGCTTTGGGGTGGAATGTTCTGAATATGTCTGTAAAGTCCATTTGGTCCAGTGTGTCATTTAAAGTCTTTATTTCTTTGTTGATCTTTTGCTTAGACGATCTGTCCATTTCAGTGAGGGGGGTGTTAAAGTCCCCCACTATTATTGTATTGTTGTCGATGTGTTTCTTTGCTTTTGTTATTAATTGGCTTATATAATTGGCTGCTCCCATGTTAGGGGCATAGATATTTACAATTGTTAGATCTTCTTGTTGGATAGATCCTTTAAGTATGATATAGTGTCCTTTCTCATCTCTTATTACAGTCTTTGGTTTAAAATCTAATTTGTCTGATATAAGGATTGCCACCCCAGCTTTCTTTTGGTGTCCATTAGCATGGTAAATGGTTTTCCACCCCCTCACTTTCAATCTGGGGCTGTCTTTGGGTCGAAAATGAGTCTCTTGCAGACAGCATATCAATGGGTCTTGTTTTTTAATCCAGTCTGATAGCCTGTGTCTTTTGATTGGGGCATTGAGCCCATTTACATTCAGGGTAACTATTGAAAGATAGGAATTTAGTGCCATTGTATTGCCTGTAAGGTGACTGTCACCGTATATTGTCTGTGTTTCTTTCTGGTCTATGTTGCTTTTGGGGTCTCTCTTTGCTTAGAGGACTCCTTTCAAGATTTCCTGTAGGGCTGGTTTTGTGTTTGCAAATTCCTTTAGTTTTTGTTTGTCCTGGAAGCTTTTTATCTCTCCTTCAATTTTCAATGACAGCCTAGCTGGATATAGTATTCTTGGCTGCATATTTTTCTCGTTTAGTGCTCTGAATATATCCTGCCAGTCCTTTCTGGCCTGCCAGGTCTCTGTGGATAGGTCTGTTGCCAATCTAATGTTTCTACCCTTGTAGGTTACATATCTCTTCTCCCGAGCTGCTTTCAGGATTTTCTCTTTGTCTCTGAGACTCGTAAGTTTTACTATTAGATGTCGGGGTGTTGACCTATTTTTATTGATTTTGAGAGGGGTTCTCTGTGCTTCCTGGATTTTCATGCCTGTTTCCTTCCCCAAATTAGGGAAGTTCTCTGCTATAATTTGCTCCATTATACCTTCTGCCCCTCTCTCTCTTTCTTCTTCTTCTGGGATCCCAATTATTCTAATGTTGTTTCGTCTTATGGTATCGCTTATCTCTCGAATTCTGCCCTCGTGATCCAGTAGTTGTTTATCTCTCTTTTTCTCAGCTTCTTTATTTTCCATCATTTCATCTTCTATATTACTGATTCTCTCTTCTGCCTCATTTATTCTAGCAGTTAGCGCCCCCATTTTTGATTGCACCTCATTAATAGCCTTTTTGATTTCTACTTGGTTGGATTTTAGTTCTTTTACTTCTCCAGAAAGGGTTTCTCTAATAACTTCCATATTTTTTTCAAGCCCAGCTAGTATCTTTAAAGTGATGATTCTGAACTCTAGATCTGACATTGTACTAATGTCCGTATTGAGTAGGTCCCTGGCAGTCGGTACTACCTCTTGTTCTTTTTGTTGAGGTGATTTTTTCCGTCTTGTCATTTTGTGCAGAGGAGAATAGATTAATGAGAGAACAAAATGCTAGCAGAGTAACAACGTCCCCAGAAAATATACTCTAAACAAATCAGAAAAAACCTGAAGCAGTGGGAAAAGAAAGGGAAAGAGAGAAAAAAGAAAAAGAAAAAAAAGAAAAAGATAAAGATAAAAACAAAAACAAACAAAACAAAACAACAACAAAAAACCAGAATGTGATCAAATATGATCAGTGCCACACACTAGATTTGGGGTGTATTTTGGTCTTTTAGAAGAAAGTGCCTCCCAAAATATTAAAGAAAGAAAAACTTATATATGTACAAAAATAAGGGTTGATATGATGAAGGGATGGAATATGACTGTAAAGATGGAAATTATAAAAAATTTTATAAAAGGAATTGATAAGAAGTTGTTTGAAAAAAGAAAGAAGAGGATTTAAAAAAAGAAAAAAAAAGGGAGAGGATGTGATCAGGCAGGGGAACAGAAAACACCATATACTAGAGATTTAGGGTATATTTTGATCTGTTAGAAGAAACTATCTCAAAATTTTAAAGAGAGAACAACTTATATATATACGCCAAAAATATGGGTAACTACTATGAAGGGATAGAATATGACTCTA
Source organism: Neomonachus schauinslandi (assembly GCF_002201575.2). Classification (NCBI taxonomy): domain Eukaryota; kingdom Metazoa; phylum Chordata; class Mammalia; order Carnivora; family Phocidae; genus Neomonachus; species Neomonachus schauinslandi. Next base: position 173,530,167 of record NC_058403.1, on the reverse strand, counting down.
AAAATGAAAAATAAAAATGTTTTTTTTTTAAAAAAAAGGGATTGATAAGATGTTGGTTGAAAAAGGGAAAAAGAAAAATTCAAAAAGAATAAAAAAAGAAAAAAAGACAGTTAAAAAAAAATTAACTTTGAAAGACTACAGAATCATGGTAAAAAAGCCATGAATTCTATGTGCAGTAGTCCCCTAGAGCTGGAGTTCTGCCGTTCTCATTGATGGGTAAACTTGGTCTTGGCTGGCTGTTCTCGCTGATCTTCTGGGGAGGGGCCTGTTGCCGTGGTTTCCAAATGTCTTTGCCGGAGGCAGAATTGCCCCGCCCTTGCCCCCTCCCAGCTAAGTAATCTGCTGGGGTTTGCTCTCCGGGGCTTTTGTTCCCTGCGAGCTTTCCGTACAGCTTTGGAGGCGGAGAGTGAAAATGGCGGCCTCCCAATCTCCGCCCCGGAGGAGCCGAGAACTCGGGGTCCCGCTTCTCAGTGAGCCCCCAGAGAAAAGCCGTCAGTCACTCCCGTCTCCCCGGTCTCCAGCCGCACTCCGTGCTCACCCGGCCTGTGACCGCGCGTTTCTGTCTCTGGCCCCCAACCCCGGGTGGAGTCTCCAAACCCAGCAGATCCCTGCGGTGCACTCCTGCGCGGCTTCTCCCGGGGGAGGAAGGTGAGTCTCCCCGGATCTGCTGCTTGCTGGGTCCCTGCTGGAGGAGCAGTGGCCTGACTGTGCCGCGGATCACAGTTTATGGCAACCCCGAGCTGAGAGCCCGCGCCTGGGCTCCGCCTCTGCCGCCGGCTTCCCTGCTCTGTTACCTGGGAGCTCTGCCACATTCAGGCACCCCCGGTCTTTCTGTGACCCCGAGGGTCCTGAGACCACACTGTCCCGGAGGGTTCCACCCCCCGCTTAGCCACCAGAGTGACGTCCCTCAGCGGAGCAGACTTTTAAAAGTTCCGATTTTGTGCTCAGCGGCTCTATCACTTGCCAGAAGCGGCCGCCGGAGGCCCCTCCCCCGCCGTCTATCCTCCCGAATATCGCCTCGGATTCACTTCTCCGCACGTCCTACCTTCCAGAAAGTGGTCGCTTTTCTGATGAGAGAGTTGTTGCTCTTCTTTTCTTTGACCTCCTGTTGAGTTTGTAGGTGTTCAGAATGGTTTGATCCCTATCCAGCTGAATTCCTGAGAGGAGACGAAATCCAGGTCTCCTACTCCTCCGCCATCTTGCCGAAAGAAAAAAGAATTCTTACATAATTCCATCTCCTTGCCAGTTTCTTTAGTTTCCTATCAAATAATGTCATGATAATGTAAACCCTTTTGACTTTCTCATTTGTATTCACTTTGCTTACCTTAAGTGTTCCTTTTATACCAATAATTCAGTTCTTAGTGTGACTTCTATTTGGCTCCTTCCTATTTTTTAATTTATTGTTTAGCTCTATAATGATGACACCATTTTGCCCTTCAATGTTTTTTTGGGGGGTCTGCAATATGATTTTCATCTCATAATGTCATTTATTTTATTGTTATATGCTGTTTTATTAAATTCATGTTCTTATTTATCTTCTTTTATGAGGCAGTTAGGAATTTCATTCTATGAGATTTTAATTTTTTCTGAATCTGATTACTTGCTTTCCTATTATATCCTACTTTTTTATTTCTCCATCCCTCCTTCCCTCTCTCCCTTCTTTTTTTTCTTTCCTTCATGTTTTCTCTCCTTTAAAGTATATTTGCATTATTGCCATGTTTCTTTCATCTTGGTTATGCTTAGGATATTCTGCCTGTAAATTCTTTTGCTCTTAGAGTGAATGGATCTTGACTCCTCTCCACTAGTATCTAGTTTGTCTTCACCTCCAAGCTAGAGATGAGGGTTGGGGATTGTGTACCTTAACCATGTTCCTGCAGACTGAGAAGGGATGGTAGGATAAGGGTGTACAGATGAGGGGAGTCAGATAACTCAGTAGAAGTTTTGGTTGAAGTCCTGAAGCAGATTTCCATCTCTCTAATTGGATATTTTTCTCATGGAGGGACTACCCTTGGGCTTTGGAATCTTTTCTCATCTGATATGTAGCCCTGGAGCCTTTAGTTGATTGAGTTACACCCTTACACCCTTTGTTATCTTCCTTATGTTCACCTTTAGATTCCATTACTCCTCAGTACAAAAAGAACAGATAAAATGGATGTCTACCCAGTTGCTTCATTCCAGATTTTGGAAAGCATTACAGTGAGTAGTCTTGGTATTTTATTAACTCATTAGTAAAGGATGTAAAGCATGAACAGTCTTAGGAATCAAGTGATTTATCTCCTATTACCAATATTATCTGTTAAAGACTTTTTTTTTTAATTTCCTTGTTTACAAGTTGTTCAAGCATATTGTTAGGTTATCCCCTTTTACTTGTTTGTATTTTTGTTTTGGTGCTATTTTTTTTTGTGTGTGTGAATTAGAGAATGGTAATTCTGTTATATTTGTAGTCCTCTCTCTTCACCCAGAACACAGAACTTCTTAATAAGTTTGTGAAAAATATAGGTTGACTTTTTATTTTTTTAATTGAAAAAAGTAGTACAGTTGTTTTCATCTTCTTCCTTTGATTTCTGATAATCATTTTCAGAAAAGTGAAAGAAACTGTACAGTTTCAGATGAAAACTGAAATGAAATCATTACTTCAGCATACACATATATTACTTTGTTCTCACTTGCCCAAAAGGCTAATTTTTATTTATTATTTTAATATACTTTAATATGTAATTTAAAGTCTGTTTTTGTTGCATGGTGCCTTGATTTGGCTTCCTCCAGAACCAGAACTTGAGACAAGGATTTGAGTGTAGATAGCTTATTTGGGAGGTAACAGAGAAATATTATAGGACATTCATTATCTGAATTATGGCCCTAGAGGGAGAGTTAAGAAAATAGAGAAGAGAAAATCATCAAAGAATTTGCAAGAAAATTTTCCAGAGAGGAAGGGAATTATGTTTTTAGAATGAAAGGGTTCATTGATGAATGTGGAAAGAGCTACACCAAGTCACATGTGATACCATTAATGATAAGAAGATCCTAAAACTATTAAGTTAAAAATACCAAAAGACAAGATAGAATATGTACAAAGTAAAGTAGACAGGTATCAGAACATGGAATGATAAAAGTTAATGAAGCAATGCCTTTAAAATTCTGAGAAAAAAAAATTATATAGAATCTAGAATTCTGTACCCACCGAAAATATCAGTCAGTTGGGAACATTTAAAATATTCAAGACCCTTAACATTTATCATTTCTGTATCATAGGATTTTCTTGAAATATACTAGCAAAATGAGGAAGAAAACCAAGTGAACCAAGCTCATGAGATCCAGAACATATGGATGTAACCTAGGAGAGATGAATTCTCGGTTAATAGTGTTTGACTAGGTGACTCTCATCTTAAATTAGAGCAGATTATAGCACTTTGTAATTTATAAATTTCCAGGAAAAGAACTTATATAATATATGATATTTTTGTCAATATATATATATATATGATAAATTGGAGCTATGGCAAAGCTTGTAATTGTTTTGTTTCTTTGGTCAAGAAGAAAAAGAAAAGGCAATTACAGTGGCCAGGCAAAATCAAATTTTGTGTAGGAAGATCGTTATCCAAGCAAATATGAAGCAAACTGATACGTGGAATGGTTTGAAGTAAAGGAGTATAAGAAAAGCAATTCTGTTTACGTAGGAATATTGTCCTCAGTGCTGCTTGGGGATCATAATATTGGACAAGTAAAGTAGAAAGTTCTCTATCTGGCAAATCCTTAAATGAACTTAAGACAGTCATAATAATGTTGATACAGCTTGTTGGTTTTCAGCTTTATTAATAAATCTATATAAAAGCTCAGGTAAAGATTATGAATATAGAATGTAATGTAATTTTAGTTTTAACCTTAAAAATATGCAAACAGGTACTTGAGAAAATGTAGAAGGTGAAAAGTAGTGGAAGAAGATGAAATAGAAGGGCTTACCTCATCAGAACTGTCATATTGACTGGTGATGATGGCACAAGAATATGAGCTGTGAAAATATTGTTCAAGGTTATGAAAGAATAAAAATAATGGTATAAATAATGGAACTGGGAGAATGATTGCTTTTCATTATATTTTTTTATGTCTTTTTTTTTAAGATTTTATTTATTTATTTGAGAGAGAGAATGAGAGAGAGCATGAGAGGGGGGAGGGTCAGAGGGAGAAGCAGACTCCCTGCCGAGCAGGGAGCCCAATGCGGGACTCGATCCTGGGACTCGATCCAGGGACTCCAGGATCATGACCTGAGCCGAAGGCAGTCACTTAACCAACTGAGCCACCTAGGCGCCCCTCATTATATATTTTTATACACTCTTTAATTTTTATTATATGCCTATATTACATTAAATATATTAATTGATATAATTAATGTAAATATATTAATTGTACAATAATGAAGAAGCAGTTGCTTGCTTTTTATGTTACTTTATCTCATGTGACACTTTATTCAGAACCAATATTTTTCTGGACATATTATTTCATGATAGATGGAGGATGGTTCCATTTATCATTGCTCAGAATTTTTCATCCATTCCATTATCAAAAAAACAAAAATAAATGATAGATGATAGATAAAAATCAAGGCATATTTAAACCTTAAAACTGATTTTGAAAAGGATTTAAGAGCAAGAGAAGGGGTGCCTGGGTGGCACAGTTGGTTAAGCGCCCAACTCTTGGTTTCTGCTCAGGTCGTGATCTTAGGGTTATGGGGTCAAGCCCCGCCTCTGGGTCCACAATAAGTACGGAGTCTGCTTGAGACTCTCTCCCTCTCCCTCTGCCCCTGCCCCCACTCTCTAAAATAAATAAATAAATCTTTAAAAAAAAAAAGACAAGAGAAAATGGTTGAATAAATTTACAACCAATGTGAATTCTGAGGCTGTCAATAAATCTATTCATTATTAGGCAATTTATTTTGAAATATTTAACTTATGTCAAAGAAATATTTTAATAATTACTTCAGTAACAGATGGTTTGCACTCTGTAGCTGCAAATATCAATTCTTTGTTGCTGTCTCATTTATGTTTTCTTCTCAAAAGAACTGGACTGTTTTTCCTACTAAAAATAGATTATTTGAGAAACCTATACCTCTTAATATACAAAATCAATTATAGTCATATTATGACAGAGCATTTTACATATCTGTATAAAATTTATAGGATTATTAGGTTAGCGATATCGAACACATGCCAACATTCAGGCACAAATAATTTAGGGACATAACGTGAAAAACTGCAGGAATCTAACCTACTGTCTTTTATTTCAGTACGCTGTCATTCGATGCTGTGTGAGACACTTTGAGCTCTACAGCTTAACAGAATAGGAGAAGTGGAGAGTCAATGAAAGGCTTAAAAGATTGACAAGATAATAGTTGGATATAGAAATCAGGATTTGGTTTGGCAAAAATTGTTTTTTGAGAAATAACTAATCACTTGTGCTGTTTTCCCTGGGTGCCCTTGTACAAATCACATTGGGGGAGAGGGGTTAGTTTTTCCATCCTTAAAACTGAAGGATTATTTTAGAATATTTTTAAGATCTCTTCCACTTCTAAATTGTATAATTCTAGGAAAGATTAGCACAGAAAAGGTATTATCTTAAAGTAGCTTAAATTGAAGCAAGAGAAAGTTAGGCTACATATTGCAGAGAAAAAAAATGTTAATTCATTTATATTCTTCTGCAACAATCTCTTTCTCCTTGTGTGTGTGTGTTTTATTTTTTTTTTAAAGATTTTATTTTTATTTTTGACAGAAAGAGAGCGTGTACAAGCAGGGGGAGCGGCAGGCAGAGGGAGAGGGAGAAGCAGGCTCCGGGCTCAGCAGGGACCCTGATGCGGGGCTGGATCCCAGGACCCTGGGATCATGACCTGAGCCGAAGGCAGACGCTTAACCGTCTGAGCCACCCAGGCGCCCCATGTGTGTGTTTTTTAAACAACAGAAAGCTAATTTGTGTGGAAAAAATCTTTGTCTGCTTATGTGTTAGGAGAGAATAAAGTAAGTCCATTTTAAACAAATAATACCTAATCTTATAAATTTCAGTTAAAATAAAGAAACAAAAAACAAAAAAAACCCCAGCCATACCTTTAGCCATAGTACCATTTGTTCTAACTAGGTGAGACCTGCAGAGCATCTCATGGTCTTATGTATTCTTTATACACCCTCCCACTTTCCCAGAATCTTTGCATATGCTGTTGCCTCAATTTAGACCATTTTCCCCTCCCTTTTAAGCCAGCTAATCCTCAGGACTTAGTTTAAGCATCATTACCCTCACAGACATTCCTTAGTTCTTCTCATTACATCAAATCGTCTTGTTATGAACTCAGCACCAAAATATCTCCGCTACAATGCACATGCCAGAGTTGGAATTTTCATATCACTTGTGTGCACACCTGGATGTGTTCTGTTTCTTTCTGTAATGCCATGAGGGCAGGGGCTAGTTAGGGCCTGATCACAGTGAGTCCCCAGAGTTCTGACACAGGCCTTTGCACCAAGAAGGCATGAGACACACATATGTTGAATGAAGGAATGGATGCTTTCAAACCTTTATCCACGTTCTCGCAGGTCTTGATTCTCTTTTCAGTATCATTATTTTCTACATTTCTAATTGTGAGGATTGATAAAGTATTTATAAACTCATAATTTCTTCCTTCACTTTTACTCTCACCTGATAATTAATTTTTATTAATATCCAGGAAATAAATTATTAAGATGATGAGAGAGTTGAAGAACAATGTCATGTCATATATATATATTATATATAAAATGTATATATAATATACATAATGTCATCTCATATATATGTATATATAACATACACAATGTCATATATATGTGTTTGTGTGTGTGTGTGTATATATAAATGTTTATATAATATATACATAAGATACCAAATGTTGGGGGTGCCTGGGTGGCTCAGTCAGTTAAGCGGCTGCCTTCAGCTCAGGTCATGATCTCAGAGTCCTGGGATGGAGCCCCGCATTGGCATCAGGCTTCCCTGCTAAGCAGGGAGTCTGCTTCTCCCTCAGCCCCTCCCCCCTGCTCATGCTCTCTCTCTTGCTCTCTCTCTCTCTTGCTCTCAAATAAATAAAATCTCTAAAAAAAAAAATACCAAATCTTAACAAGACATGGGTTCCAGTTCAAAATTTGACTTTGTCCCTTGTTCCCTGATTTGTCTGTAAAATATGATTAATAATATTTATCTTGCCTGCTATGTTGGATAGTTTTATATATAGAAAATGAAATATTTCCCAATTTTGTTGTCTTCCTATTATCTATTAAACTGTGTACATCTATTTAAATATAGCCAGGAGAAAATAATCAGCAGTATGAACAGTTATATATTATTGAAGCTCTTTCAGTTGTAAGTAATGCAAACAAAATTCAAGTATGCTTAAGAAAAAAAGGGAATATATTAACTTACATAAACAGAAAAGTTCAAAAGAGATTCAGGTACAAATGCATTCAAAGGCTTAGATGTTGTGAGCTCTAAGGTTTTAGCTTTATTTTGCTTTTGTTTGTGTTAGCTTTAGTTTCAGGAAGGACCACCACATATGGTGGTCAAGATGGCCATATGTAATTTCCCACCAGGTTAGCATTCCCAGCTAGAAAAAAATAAAAAAAACTTTCTTAATTGCTGCCTCCAGTACCCCAGCATTCATTGTCCTGTCTTGATGCATGTACTATCCCTGAACCAATTGTTTTGGGATTTGATTATTTAGGCCTGAGACAAGCACCTTACCTTTTTTAAGTAAAGGATAGATTAAGTCATATCCACACTTATATTGCATTTGGGAAGGGAGGGCTTGGAGGTTCCTGGAGGAAAAATAGTATGTTCTTTGGGAGGAAAGACTACTAGGAAGGCAACATAAAGCATGACTCCTGCAATGTCTATCTTGGTATTTAGGATTACCTATAATTTGTTACCCAATTTCTGCTTCTCTATTTTGGTTTCTTGTGGTTGTTGTTTGTTTGTTTGTTTTTAAGAGAGAGAGATGGGGGTGGATGGAGAGGGGCTGAGGGAGAGAGAGAATCTTAAGCAGATTCCATGCCCAATGTGGAGCCTGACCCGGGGCTCAGTCTCACCACTCTGAGATCAGGACCTGAGCTGAAATCAAGAGTTGGTCGCTTAACCGACTGAGCTACCCAGGCACCACTGTATTTTTCAATAATTCTACAATAAATACTGTGTGGGTAATAACAAAAATATAAATGAGATACTATATACAATAGTGTACTCTGAACCCTAGCTCCATAATGAAAGGGATTATTAAGAATGACTGGAAATGGAGAGCCGGGGTGGCTCAGTCAGTTAAGCGTCTGCCTTCGATTCAGGTCATGATTTCAGGGTCCTGGGATTGAGTCCCATGTTGGACTCCCTGCTCAGTGGGGAGTCCGCTTGTCCCTCTCCCCCTGCCCCCCCCCGCCCCCACTTCTGTGCTCTCTCCCAAATAAATAAAATCTTTTTAAAAAAATGACTGGAATTTTTTTCAAACAGTAGAAATAGGATAAGCAAAAAGCTCAACCAAAACACCTTTAATCCTCAACGTTTTAGAGTGATTGAGAGTGTTTATGTGATTTTTTTTTAATGTGCTTGACCTAAGGAAAGAATTTGAGATTTTTTTTTTTTTCAGCATGAATCTGTCATTGCCTCTAAAAGAAGATTTGGTCTATTTGCTCTGAGTGCCAGTGAATAGCTGTGACTCCTTATGATAACTCAGCATCTATTTCTCTACACACGTTATGGCTTAAGAGAGCATCTTCTCATTTTTTTCCATTTTCTAATCGTGTTCTATTTATTTTATCTTTGGCATCGCAGACTGGTGGTAGATTGAACCCATGCAAGATCTTAGAGTTGATGGAGTTTAGATAGAAAGCAAGTCTTAACACTATCATTTCCCTTTCAGCGGGGTTCCATGAATGTGTTTTATTTAGCCAATCATACTGAGAAAAACAATCTAAATAATTATCTTCAAGTGAAAATTACTGTGATGTTTGTTCTTTCTTCGCCCCCTCATCTTTCAGTTTTTTCAAAGGATTCAGCTTTACAAGGGTTCTGTATATGTTAAACTCTTTTAGGTCGGGTTACCCAGGAAACAGACTGCAAACAGGGATTTGCATGCACCAAGTTTGTTGGGGAGGGCCCTTTGGAACCACATGTACAAGGGAGTGATGAAACAAGATCATGTAGAGGGAAAAGTTTGTACTGTGGTGTGGTTAGAACGAAGGCTGTCAGCTGATTTTGTGGAGAGTTGAAGGAGTACAATGACCTTTCAAGGTTGTCCCAAACTGAGAAAAGGCAGATGGGCTTTTACACCCCAACATAGACTGGTCATTGAATGTGGGTGGCCTCTGGGAAAGAGGCACAAAGTGGATGAAGCACCTCCCCATGAATGAGGGCATTTCTTGAGCAGGTCTCCCCAGTGAGCCTTTAGTAGCCAAGTCCTGGCAACTGGAGAAATGAGTATTTTTGTTCTAATAGGAAGCATCTGGGTGACATATCACATTTGACCTATCTCAATAATCAGGGACAAACATCTAATTTAAGGCTTTGATACTTGCATCTAGCCATAAAATCAGTCAGTTGGATTTTTTTTAATGCATTTTGTTATAATTTTCCCAATCTCTTCATTCATTCCTAAAGATTCAGTTTTCCCTCCAGTATCAGTTTCCTTCATCCTGAAGAACTTTCTTAATTTTTTTCTTGTAGGTTAGATTGGCTAGTAATAAATTGTCTTCATTGTTCTTTGATTTGAGATTGATTCCTTGATTCTCTTATTTATCTTTTATTCTTGAAGGATTTTGTTGGATATATAATCCAGGTTGAAAGTTATTATGTTTTTGTTTTTCATGTCAGTACTTTACCAATGTCATTATGCTGACCCTTCTTGGTAAATTTTGATGAAAAATCCATAGTATTCAAATTGTTATCCCTCTCCCTGTAAAGTGTTTAATTTTGTTTGAAATATCTTTGGATTTTGCAGCTTGATTATTATGTACCTATGCATCATTTTCTTAGAAGTTACTGAGCTTCTAGATTCTATAATTTATGTTTCCCATCAAATTTAGGATATTTTCAAATGTTGTTTTTTTAAAATCCATTTGTGCCCTAATCTTTTTATCTTCTCTTTCTGGAAATCCAACACCACTTACTTTAGATATTTTACTATTGTTTTGTTTGTGCCTAAGTCTTGTTTAATTTTTGAATCAATCTTTTTTTTCTGTTTTCTTGAGTTTGAATAATTTTTATCTATCTTTGAGTTTGCAGACACCTTCCTCTGTTACATATATTCTGTTACTGAGCCCATCTAGTGAACCTTTTATTTAGGATATTGTACTTTTCAGTTTTAAAATTTCATTTAGTTATTTTTTATATTTTTATTTCTATGCTGATATTTTCTGTCTCTGTATTTATTCCATATGTGTTTGTTATAAAATTATAACACATAATAGTAATTACAATAGTTACTTTTTAAAAAATTTATTTATTTGTCAGAGAGAGAGAGAGATCGAGCACAAGCAGGGGGAGTGACAGGCAGAGGGAGAAGCAGGCTCTCCCCTGAGCAGGGAGCCTGATGTGGGACTTGATCCCAGGCCCCTGTGATCATGACCCGAGCTGGAGGCAGATGTTTTTTTGTTTTTTTTTTTAAAGATTGTATTTATTTATTTGACAGAGAGAGGCACAGTGAGAGAGGGAACACAAGCAGGGGGAGTGAGAGAGGGAGAAGCAGGCTTCCCGCCGAGCAGGGAGCCCGATGTGGGGCTCGATCCCAGGACCCTGGGATCATGACCTGAGCCGAAGGCAGACGCTTAACGACTGAGCCACCCAGGCGCCCCGTGGAGGCAGATGTTTAACCAACTGAGCCACCCAGGCATCCCATAATAGTTATTGTTAAGTCCTTGTCATGATAATCTGAAATTCTGGGTCATCTTGGGCTTTGTATCTGTTGTCTTTTTTCTTAAAAATGGGTCACATTTTGGAGTGCCTGGATAGCTCAGTTGTCCTGAGTCAAAACTCTTGATTTTGGCTCAGGACATGATCTCAAGGTTGTGAGATCAAGCCCTGCATCAGGCTCCACACTGGGCATGGAACCTGCTTAAGATTCTCTCTCCCTTTCTCTCTGCCCCTCCCTGCCCACTCTCCCCTCTGCTCACACACACTCATGCTCTTTCTTTGAAAGGAAGGAAGGAAGGAAGGAAGGAAGGAAGGAAGGAAGAAAGAAAGAAAGAAAGAAAGAAAGAAAGAAAGAAAGAAAGAAAGAAAGAAAGAAAGAAAGAAAGAAAAGAGGGAAGGAAGAGAGTCACATTTCTAAGGTCTTTCCATGTCAATTAATTTTGGGTTTTATGCTGGTCACTGTTGATGTTATGTCCTATAGATTCTGTTCACTATTACAGTCCTCTTGGGGATGTGAATGGTTTTGTCTTAGGAGGGAATCAGTCCAGTTATGTTCAACCTCTAAGATCTGTAGTGGTTTAAATTTCAGTTCTGTTTTTTCGGCCTTTGATATGCTGGTTTGGGTATACTTTGTGCATATACATTTCGGGGGTAAACCCAAGCATCATTTAATCATAGCATCCTCTTTTATTCTCAGTAAATTACACTTATGAGTCACATGTTCCTTATCATCGAGCAATGTCCAAAATTACCAATTAAAAATTGACATATCACAACTAAAGATTCCAGATGTAAATTAACTGAATCTAAATAAAGAAAAACTTGCCTCTTCTAAATTTATCAAAGAGAATGATATTTTAATATATATTTTTAAACCTGGTTCAGTAACTTGTAAAAAGTCTACTTTTAAAGAGAGATGATAAAGAAATTCTTTTTCTAGCAATGACTAACTAGGACACTTAAGAACAGCCTTTTTGCTGAGAACAACTAAATAAGCTAGGAAAATATGTTTTTAAATATCTATTTTAAGACACACAAAAAACTACCAATGGAAAAAAAGTACCAATGCAGAACTGAAAGAACCAAGAACCAGGAAATGAGGAACACCAAGAAAGATTATTTTAGTGTCTGGAGCTACTTTTCCCATTAAAAATAATGATAAGTGCTAAAGCATTGGTGAGAGGATAAGATACTGAGCAAAACATTGACACTTTCATGTAGCTGGGAAAAAGGTGGAGTTAATGGTTCTTATAAATACTTGAGTTTTCAGTTGACATCTAAAGTTATTATATTCTACATGCATGGGAACTAGACCAGTTCTCATAACTGATGCCCAGTTTAAAATCACCTCAATTCCTGACTGGATTATGGTGATGCTCAGCAATAACAGAAATAATCCCTCTCTGGAAAAAGATGCCATTAGCTAAAGCTTCAATTGATTGATATAAATTTGCTACTTAATGATATATAATGTTGTTAAGCAATACAAAGTAATCAGCACAAAAAGTTAAGAATTGGCCAACACACAAGAGAAAAAGCAGACAACTGAGATTTATCAAGAGAATAACCACATATTAGAGTTATAGTACATAACTTTTGAATTAATATAATCAGAAATTAAGTGACGATGGAAAATTTTAGCAGAGAACAGGAAAATTTGAAATTTGGAAATTCTAGAACTTAAAATAATTGAAGTTAAGATTTCAGTAGCTGAGATCTTATTAAACTGAGTGGTTGAGTTTAATCATCAGATTAGATGTAGCTGAAGAAGGAGTAAGTGAGTTAGAAGATAGGTCAAAAGAAAATGTCCAAACTGAAGCAAGGAGCTCCAGAAATATGGAGAACCTGAGAACATAACAGACAATTAGAATATAGCATAAACATCTAAAAAATATGTAACTGGTCTTAGAATCAGAAGAGAGTTACTTAGGCAAAAGCAATAGTTGCGAAGATTGTGACTGAGAATTTTTAAAAACTAATCAGTGAATTCAAGGCCAAATTGAAGAAGTTCTGTAAAACCCAGGCAGTATAGATACTATATAGATATAGATATAGATATAGATATAGATATAGATATAGATATAGATATAGATACTGTGGTATGTCATAAATTATTGAAAACAAAAGTTAAATAGTAAATCTTAAAAGCAACCAGAGGTCTACAGATGCAGTTCAATCCCAGTCAAAATCCCAGAAGGATTTTTTGAGGAAATTTATGAACTGTTCTAAAATTAAAATGGAATTACAAGGGGATTTTTACAATGAACAAAATGGAAAAAATATACATTCCTTCTTTTAAGAACCTTTATAAAGCTACATTAATTAAGACTGTAGTATTGGTATAAGGAATAACAAATATGTCAGTAGAACCAAATACAGAGTCTAGATTTAGATATAGATACAGATGTAAATTTCTAGAGAGTCAACTTATTTTCAGCCAAGGTGCTAAATTAAATCCACTCAGAAGAAATGAAGTCTTTTTAAACAAATAGTACCGGATCAACTCTATGTCATTCCATACACCAAAGTTAAAGTACTTCAAGATGTATCAAAGGCCTAAATATAAAATCTATCACCCTAAATCTTCTAGAGGAAAACATAGGAAATTGTTTTTGTCACCTTGAGTAGGCAAAGCTTTATTGAACGAAACATAAAAAGCACCAGTCATTATAAAAATTGATAATTTTCACTTCATCAATATTAAAAAGAAAACTTCTATCAAAAAAAAATCATTAAGAAAATGATTAAGAAAGCCACAGACTAAACAAAATATTTACAAAATGTGTAAATTTGACAAAGGAATTTTATCTAGAATATAGAAAGAATTCCACAAATCAATTTTATAAAGACAAATAACCCAATAAAAAGGGCAAATTTTGGGACACCTGGGTGGCTCAGTCAGTTAAGCGTCTGCCTTTGGCTCAGGTCATGATCCCAGGGTTCTGGGATCGAGTCCCACATCGGGCTCCTTGCTCAGTGGGGAGCCTGCTTCTCCCTCTGCCTGCCACTCCCCCTGCTTGTACTGTCACTCCCTCTCTCTCTCTCTAGCAAATAAACAAATAAAATCTTAAAAAAAAAAAAAGAAGGGCACTTTTTTTGGAAAAGATACTTTGCAAAAGGAGATATGACTAATAATGCTTCTGTTTAAGATCTCAACCTCATCACTGCTATATTGCCAAGATGTTGTTTTCTAACAAGCTGCCTCTGGACAAACTGGACATGAAGGGGAAGCAGGTCATCATGAGAGTGGACTTCAACGGTCCTATGAGAACAACCAGATAACAAATAACCAGAGAATCAAGGCTGCCATCCCAACCATCAGATCTGCTTGAACAATGGAGCCAAGTCAGTTGTTCTTACAAGCCATCTGGGCTGGCCTGATGGTGTCCCCATGCCTGACAAGATCTCTTTGGAGCCAGTTGCTGTAGAACTCAAATCTCTGCTGAGCAAGGATGTTTCATTCTTGGAGAACCTTTGCTTTCATGGGGAGGAAGAAAGGAAGGAAAGAGATACTCCTGAGAAGAGGGTTAAATCTGAGCCAGCCAAAATAGAAGACTTCCAAGCTTCACTTTCCAAGTTAGAGGATGTCGATGGCAATGATGCTTTGGGCACTGCTCACCAAGCCCACAGCTCCATGGTGGGAGTCAGTCTGCCACAGAAAGCTGCAGGTTTCTTGATAAAGGAGATGAACTACTTTGCCAGGGCCTTGGAGAGCTCAGAGCAACCCTTCCTGGCCATCCTGGGCGGAGCTAAAGTTGCACACAAGATCCAGCTGATTGATAATGTGCTGGACAAAGTCAATGAGATGATCATTGGTGGTGGAGTGGCTTTTACTTTCCTTAAGGTGCTCAACAACATGGAGATTGGCACTTCTCTGCATGATGAAGAGATTGCCAAGATTGTCAAAGAAGAATGGTGTGAAGATTACCTTACCTGTTGATTTTGTCACTGCTGAGAAGTTTGGTGAGAATGCCAAGATTGGCCAAGCCACTGTGCCCTCGGGCATTCCTGCAGGCTGGATGGGCTTGGACTGTGGTCCGGAGAGGAGCAAGAAGTACCTAAGGCAGTTGCTTGGACTAAGCAGCTTATGTGGAATGGACCTGTGGACGTATTTGATCGGGAGGCTTTTGCCCAAGGAACCAAAGCCCTCATTGATGAGGTGGTGAAAGCCACTTTCAGGGGCTGCATCACCACATAGGTGGTGGGGACACTGTCCCTTGCTGTGCCAAATGGAACACAAAGGATACCGTCAGCCATATGAGCCCTGGGAGTTATGCCAGTTTAGAGCTCCTGGAAAGTAAAGTACTTCCTGGGGTGGATGCCGTCAGCAATGTTGAGTATTTTTCTGCCTTTTGGTTCCTGTGCACAGCCCCTAAGTCAACTTAGCACTTAACTGCATCTCTACGTGGGCTTAGCTAAAACCTTCCCCCATGTCAGGATTCAGGTAGTGGCCAAGGGCTGCAGCGCCAAGAGCCCTTCAACAGTTGCACAGCATCTTAGCTCATCTCCACCACACCTTGGATTTGCCTACATCCTTCAAGATCCCATTTGAAGTTTTTAGTAACTAAACCATTGTGCATTCTAGAATGCATATATTTATATTTTGCCTGTTAAAATACACTGCTTTAGCTTCCCTTTTTGAAGTACCTTATTCTGATTAGTTTTGCCATTGTTCTATTACTCAGCATGGAAATAAGATGAAATCCCAATTGTAGGGAGGGAGGGGGACAAAGATGGTGATCTATTAAATAAATAATAAATGTTTTTATGAAAGAATAACCAATAAGCACAAATATGTAAAAAAAAAAGCTCTATACTAATCATCAGAGAAATATTAATGAAAACCACAATGATATATCAACTCTCATACAATAAAATAAATTAAGAAAAGCACAATTATATACAATTTTACACCCACTAGAATGGAAAATGGTTAAGAGTGACAATGATAATTGCTGGCAAGGTGGTGGAGCAATTGTAACTTTCATAAATGCTGGTGGGATTGTAAAATTGTACAAATACTTTGAATCACTGTTTTGCAGTTTCTTATAAAGTTAAACATACATTTTATCCCACAACCCAGGATTCCATTTTAAGTATTTACACAAGATAAATAAAAACATATGTCCACAAAAAGATTTATAAAAATGTTTTTCACAGCGTCATCAGAATATCCTCTGATTTCAGACAACTCAGATGCTCATCAACAGGAGAATGGAGTAAACAACTTGTAGTATACTCATACAGTGGACTACTTCTTGACAATAAAAAGGAAATGAACAGTACTGATACATGCCATGTCATGATGAATCTTATAAACACAGTGTTAAACACACAACTTTGGGGACAGTTGGGTGGCTCAGTCAGTTAAGAACCTGAATCTTGATTTCGGCTCAGGTCATGATCTCAGGGTCAAGAGTTTGAGCCCAGCATCCAGCTCTGCACTCAGCAGGGAGTCTGCTTGAGATTCTCTCTCTCTCCCTCTCCCTCTGCACCTCCCCCTGCTTGTGCTCTCTCTTTCTAAGTAAATAAATAAGCAAATAAACTAAAATCTTTAAAAGAGCCCACACAATTTTGAACAAAAGAAGCCATACATAAATAATTATATGCTGTTGGATTTCATTTATTTTAAGTCCAAGAAGAGGGTGATAGTGATAGAAATTAGGACAGTAATAGTTTAGGGGGGGAGTGTGAAATTGAATAGAAAAAGCAAGAGAATAATTTGGGGGTGCTAGATTTGTCAAAACCCATCAAACTGAACGCTTACTATCTGTGTATTTTATTGTGTGTACATTATACTTCAATAAAAAAGGAACCTAATGAGATGTCATTACATATAAAAATGACTACAATTAAAATAAACAAACAAATATGGTAATCCTAAATACTGATGGGGTTATGGACCCATGGGAACATCCAAGCAGTGCATATAGTAGGGTAAATTGGCACAACCAGTTTGGAAACCTAAAGGTAAAGATCCACAAAATTTCTTCTTTTTTTTTTTTAAGACTTTATGTATTTGTCAGGGAGAGAGAGAGCACAAACAGGGGGAGCGGCAGGCAGAGGGAGGAGCAGGCTCCCCGCCGAGCAAGGAACCCGATGTGGGACTCAATGCCAGAACCCTGGGATCGGGACCTGAGTGAGCCAAAGGCAGACGCTTAACAACTGAGCCACCCAGGTGTCCCAGATCCACAAAACTTCTGCTCAGAAATTCCACTCCTGGGTATATTCAAAAAAAAAAAAAGGAGAGAGTAGGAAAGGCTGTTCCAGGCTGTTTATATTATTTTAATAGCAAAACTTGTGTGGTATATAAATATACAGCAATGAAAACTACCACTAAATGTAACAATAGGGGGGAAAAAAATCTCATAACCATAATATTTTGTAAAAGAAACCTGAAAAGAGCTCCATGCTGGGCGTGGAGCTTACTTAGAATAAAAAATAAATAAATAAATAAAAATAGAGAAAGAATATATACCATGCGAGTCCAATTATGTATGTGTCAAAAATAATTGTAAATTTCTCTGTGCCTTTTTCTGTTTGTATGTTTTATTTCCATTTCAGAAAGTGCATTATAAAAGAGAAGGGAGAGGCTAGGCTGTCGGGGAGGTTTGGAGTATGGGGGAAGAGGAAGCATCAACAAAAAGCAAAGATTTTATATTTAGTCTCCATTTCAGTTATCAGAAAAACATAGTATCTCTTATATCTTTGTTCAGTTTTTTCTTCATTGATTTTTACTGTATTCATCCCAGAATAAAGTCACAAATCTTAAACCCATTGAAATATTTTTTTGTTCTTCTCTTCCATATGCACTCTGAAATACACTTTTTACAGTTCACCAGGTTGTATTACCTTATTATCTTGCTGAATATTTTATGCATAGGTACTTTTTTCTTTCTTTGCTTTCACAACGTTTTAGGTTTTTCACTGACTCCTAAATGCTAGCTTTCTGATGAGGCTAATACTTTTTGCAAGTCTGTTAGACCCTTTTAGCTTTTATAAAAGTATGCTGACCTTTAATGATTGCACTGTTAAGTAGCATGATTAATATATGTATATATTTTTGAAATTCGGAACAAACAGACTATAAAAGAAATAATAATTTAAGTAGATTATTAATCTCTTTTATTTATGCATATTATTTTTTTAAAGATTTTATTTATTTATTTGACAGAGAGAGACACAGCGAGAGAGGGAACACAAGCCGGGGAGTGGCAGAGGGAGAGGGAGAAGCAGGCTTCCTTCTGAGCAGGGTGCCCAATGCGGGACTAGATCCCAGGACCCTGGGATCATGACCTGAGCCGAAGGCAGAGATGCTTAATGACTGAGCCACCCAGGCGCCCCATTTATGCATATTATTTACTCATAAAAAACACTAATAGCCTCAAATTATTGTTCAAATCCAATTTTATTCTGTGCCATCCAGGATTTCCAGTGTGAATATTCCTTTGTAATAAATAAATTACCTGCTTAAAAGGATGGGATAATTAGATATGATTCCATGCATTTTTCTTCCATAACTCCAGGATTTCAACAATGCCAACAATAAAGCATTCTGAAAAATCAAGTCTTTTCCTTTTATAAATACTTTCATGTATACATTCTGTTTGGGGAAAATAACTTCAGTCTTAAACATGTGCATTTACAGACAAATGCAAATGTAATCGGCCAACAAATGTAATATTTGTTTATAGAAAATATAGCAGCTATAATTTATTTAGTACCTTCTCTACTATGGCACTACATAGACAGTTTTCCTGTATTATTTTACATTGATATTATTTTACATTGAGTGTAATTTTCCACTATGAATCTCTATAGTATATTATCTCTATATTCTATTCCCTTTTGCAGATGAGGAACCAGTCTTAGGGAGGTGAAATGATTTGAACAAAACACACATGACTGTTTTGATTCTCACCGTTGCTGTCCATGGCTTTTCATAGTTGGCAATGACTTGTTCAAGGGTTTAGCCACTTCAGGACCCGCCTGTTCATCCTTAGAGAGAAAGGCTATGAGTGGCTTAGTGTAGTGGTTGGAAATTTCTGATCTTGGATCAGAAAGTGATCAGAAAGTTCTGATAAGTGATAGAGGTATTTGTTAATAAGTCAGAAATATGAAATAAACATTAACGTATCAGACACTCTGGCTCATGACAGAGATAACATGAGTGGAGATACAGTTTTGCTGGAGTGTTTTAGCTTCTGTCCTACATAAAACTGTGGATCTCCCATTTTGCTAAATCATTCCTAACCCCAACCATATTGGTCAGGTACATAAAAACAGGTCTTCCTCGTCCGTCCGTCACGTCCCTTTCGAAATGCCCCTCCTATCACAGCCAACCCTGCTCTCCTTTCAGCGTGCCTGGCCATTCTGCATTCCATTCAGGCCTAGAGGTTCCAGATTCCTATGGATCTAGATTCTTCCTCCTCCCTCCTCATATATCAACATTTTTCTCTCAAATAACACATATCTTCAAAATTCTGGTATCTAATAAACATATCATACTAAGAGTTTATTATTTTTTGATCATTTAAAAAATAGCTCTTATTGGTTACTATCCTATAAGTGGCATCTCTAAGTGGCTTAAACAAAAAGTGAATTTATTAGTTAACTGAAGTAACAGAAGCTCTTTCCTTAGGGAGCGTTTCACTCTTGGACTCAAATGATGCCATTTGGGATTCATCTTTCCAGTCTCCTAACTCTGCTCTCTGTGCTGACTTCATTGTCCAACAGGGTCTGTCTTTCTGGAGCATGTTTATACCTCCAGGCTTACCTGTGAGCAGCTAGGCATTCTCAGTGGAAAGAGAATGCATCTTTTCTAAGAGTTGTAGAGAAAAAGACCTGGGGTTCTGGACTCCCAACTGGTTTGTTAGTCACATGCTGACTGCTGGAACAGATCCCCACCTCATGGTGACATTGTCTTCTCCTTGGATGGTTGTTTGACAGGGAATAAGCATAGATGGAACACACTCAGTGCATTTTCAACAAGCCTTAAGGCAGTCGTACCAAAATGTATGTAACTGTAGAGTTAGTGGAAGCATTTCTATTTGCATTTTAGTAGTTTTAGCACATAGAATTGGCATTCCAGAAGGGGAATTTACAGATATGAGGGCTGATGCAAACGCTCTTTGGGAGGATATGGACTTTGAGGTAGGGAGGGGAGGCAACTTCTCCCTGTAAGTGGAACAGCATGCAGCAATGAATGAGTTGTTCTTAGGAAGATCTTAACTCAGAGTTCTGATTCTCTCACCCACATTGCAATCCTGTTTCCCTTGTCAACAGCTTTCCTGTGCTGATTTTAAAATATTCTAAGGGTTGTTTGTTTTGCTTTTCTGGTAGCCATATGGTCTCTTTATAACCAAAAATGTGTTCTTCCTTTGAGGGGGATATATTCTGTTCTGGCTTGGGGTGAATACTTCTTATATATGTTCACATTCATATCTTTACTCTTCAATTTGTTGAAAATCTGAAAAATCTAAGGCTTGTGAGACCAACAGTGAAACATTATGGTGCACAATGAAACATGGCTAGTTTATTTAAATAGCACAAGCAAAATGTATCCAGCAACTGGCAGACCATTAGAGGTATTTCTGAGCGGTATACCCTAATGCCTAATATGTCATCAGCATGTAACTGCTGGAAATTTGATCAGGGATTCCCTGTGCAGTCTAGAGTTGAAGATAAAGGATCAAGACAAGAATTTCACATCCAAAATATCCTCTTTTCATCCAATCAGATAAGATTGGAGTCATCAATCTGTAGAAAATGAAGGCATTAGCTCTAGAGTTTAATTCAGAACCAGGGAAAATACAATATGCTTTAATGTTACATAAATACCTTCTTTACTGAAAGTGGGTCATCCAGAGCCCAAACTGCTTAAGAAAAACAGATGAAATACAGTAATTCCAAGTACATACCAATAAAGGCCAAGTGCCTAGTTAATCTTTCAAAGGACATGTGGGTAAGCAAGTCCCTCAGTAGCCACATAGTGCTTTGAATGCCTGTTAAGGGTTGAACGTGTCTCATTTATATATGACTACAGGGTCATCATGATTTAGTGGGAAGGAAACAAGACGTGGTTTGTAGAAACCAATGAAAGGGAAACCATTACGGAAGATTTTACAGTTTAAAAGGTTTTAAGGAAACTTTTAGAAAAGAAAGTTCATGTCATAGCTTCCAAATTACAGCTGTCCCAAAGAGGACGCATGGAAAGAGTCCAGTTCATTAACTCCTTTTTTAAAGGCTGAATAGAAACAGAATTTAAAGGAGTTAAAGCAGGAGGGGACTCTCCAGGCATCCATGTGAACTGTCCTGGTAAGCAGTTCATTACCTCATTTTCCCAAAGGTTGGTTTGAGGTGTGATATGATGTTCTTTTTATAGCCTTAGAAATTCAGTCTGTCTTCATAAAATATTAGCTTCCTTACCTATGATTTACAAAAGAGGAGGGAAAAAATTAGGGTTTTTGGAGTTTCCCTTTAAAATTCAAGTCCTTAGGGCCCCTGGGTGGCTCAGTCGATTGAGCCTCTGCCTTCAGCTCAGGTCATGATCCCAGGGTCCTGGGATCGAGCCCCACATCTGGCTCCCTGCTCAGTGGGGAGCCTGTTTCTCCCTCTCCCTCTGCCTGCCGCTCCCCCTGCTTGTGCTCTCTCTCTCTCTCTCTCGCCGTCAAGTAAATAAATAAAATCTTTAAAAAAATAATAATTCAAGTCCTCCTTGCAATATGTATGCAATTCTAGAACAGGGATTGGCAATCTTTCTCTGTAAAGGACGGTGTGGTAAATATTTTTGACCCCTGAGGGTGGAAGTTCCAGGTAGCAGTCGTTTAACTCTACCACTGTAGTACAGATGTAGTCACAGGCAATAAGTAAATCAGTATGCATGACTATGTTCCAATAAAACTTTATTTGCAGAAACATTCAGCAGGCTGGGTTTGACCCAGGCCAACATTTGTCAACCCCTAATATAGAAAATTGTTTAGCTCAGAGTCATGCCATTGTGGTAACTCAGTGACTAGCTGCCAAAGTTGATGGTTATAGGTATATGAACAGCCAACTTTCAAATGACTCGTTAGTGGTGTCCCAGTATCCTTAGCTGCATGACTTGAAATAATTCAGATATCAGTAGTAACTGATATAATTAGTATTTCTGATGTAACTAGTAAGAGTTGTGGATGGTTCTCAGAGGTTTACATGTTCTGATTTTTAATAACTCTTTTGCAAACATTGAATTCTGATTATGTGTATGTGTATACACACACACATATATACACACATACATACGCATATATTATCTGAAGATTGTTTTTTGATCCTCATGGTACTTTGGAAGTAAGGTAACTGAATTATTTAAAACAGTGTATTACTGATTATGTCACGAATCCATTCTGGGCATTTTAAACCATATTCCATTGTACTCTTGTTCTTGCAAAAGACCTTTGTTTTTTGAAGCCACGTTGTAGAAGTTATTTTACTTTAAGGCTTCCATTTTCTTTTACTCTCTGAAAATAAGATACCAAGTTAGTTCTTATGGAAGTAGTATCTAATTAAGAGTCTTATGATCATACACTGGGAAATGAGATAAATCCATATTGTATCTTAGCTCTGCCTCCTACTAGATTTTGGGATTCCGTGCAAGTGATGTAAGTTCGTTGAGCCTCTATTTCTTCATCTGTGTGTAAAATAAAGTAGGTAATATGTGTAAAGCATTTAGCACAATTCTGAGCATATAAGCAATGCTCAATAATTTACAACTACAGGTGTACCTCATTTTTATTTTGCTTTAATTTTTTGTACTTTTTACATATTGAAAGTTTATGGCAACCCTGCATCAAGCAAGTTTATTGGCACCATTTTTCCATTAGCATTTGCTTATTCTGTGTCTATGTGTCACATTATGGGAATTCTTTCAATATTTCAATCTTTTTTATTTTTACATTTTTCATGGTGATCTGTGATCGGTGATCTTTGATGTCACTATTGTAATTGTTTTGGGGCACCATGAGCTACATCTCTATAAGATGGCAGACTTAATTGATTAATGTTGTATGTGTTTTGATTGCTCCACCAACCAGCCCTTACCTCATTCCTCTCCCCCTCAGGCCTTCCTATTCCCTGACATACAACAATATTGAAATTAGGCCAATTAAAAACCATACAGTGGCCTCTAAGTGTTCAGGGGAAAGGAAGAGTTTCACATCTCTCACTTTAAATCAAAAGCTAAAAATACCTGAATTTAGTGAGGAAGGCATGTCAAAAGCTGAGATAGACCAAAAGTTAGGTTTCTTGGGCCAGACAGCCAAATTGTGAATGCAAAGGAAAAGTTCTTGAAAGAAATTAAAAATGCTACTCCAGTGAACACCCAAATGATAAGAAGGCAAAACAGACTTTTTGCCAACATGGAGAAAGTTTCAGTGGTTTGGTTAGAAGATCAAACCAGCCACAACATTCTCTTAAGGCAGAGCAAGGCCCTAACTTTCTTCAATTCTATGAAGGTTGAGAGAGGTGACGAAGCTACAGAAGAAAACTTGATGCTAGGAGAGGTTGGTCCTTGAGATTGAAGGAAAGAGTCATCTCCATAACATAAATGTGCAAGGTGAAGCAGAAGTGCTGATGTAGAAGCTGCAGCAAGTCATCCAGAAGATCTAGCTAAGATAATTCATGAAGTTGTCTACACTAAACAACAGATTTTCAGTTCCAACAAACCAGCCTTCTATTGGAAAAAGATGCCACCTAGGACTTTCATAGCTAGAGAGGAGAAGTCAGTTCCTGGCTTCAGAGTTTCAAAAGACAGGCTGACTCTGGTTTAGGAGGTAATGCAGCTGGTGAGTTAAAGTTGAAGCCAGTGCTTATCTACCATTCCGAAAATCCTAGGGCCCTTAAGAACTATGCAAAGTCTACCCTGTCTATGCTCTATAAATGGAACAACGAAACCTGGATGACAGCACATTGATTTACTGTATTGTTTACTGACGATTTTAAGCCCAGTGTTAAGATCTCCTGCTCAGAAAAAAGATTCCTTTCAAAGTATTACTGTTCACTGGCAATGTGCTTGGTCACCCAAGAACTCTGATAGAGATATACAATGGGATTAATGTTGTTTTTGTGCCTGCCAACACAAGCTTCATTCTGCAGCCCATGAACCAAGGACTCATTTCAAATTTCAAGTCTTATTATTTAAGAAATACATTTTGTAAGGCTGTAGGTGCCATAGATAGTGATTCTTGTGTTGGATTTGGACAAAGTAAGTTAAAAACCTTCTGGAAAGGATTCACCACTCTAGATACCATTAAAAGCATTCATGAGAAGAGGTCAAAATATCAACACTAACAGGAGTTTCGAAGAAGTTGATCACAACCTGCATGGAAGACTTTGAGGGGTTCAAGACTTCAATGGAGGAAAGAATTGCAGATGTGGTGAAAATAGCAGGAGAACTAGAATCAGAAGTAGAGACGGAAGATGTGAATGAATTGCTACAATCTCATGGTAAAGTTTGAACAGTTGAGGAGTTGCTTCTGATGGATGAGCAAAGAAAGTGGTTTCTTGAGAGACAGTCTACTCCTGGTGAAGACGCTATGAAGATTGTTGAAATGACAACAAAGAACATTACATAGACTGCATAGAATATTACAGAAACTTAGCTGATAAAGCAGAGACAGGGTTTGAGGGGTTTGACTTCAATTTCAAAAGAAGATCTACCATGGGCAAAATACTATCAAACAATATTGCATGCTGATAGAAATTGTGAAAGGAAGAGTCAGTTGATCGGCAAACTTTATCATTGTCTTATAGCAAATTGCCACAGCCACTCCAGCTTTTAGCAACCACCACCCTGATTAGTTAGTACCATCAACATCGAGGCAAAACCCTCTGACAGCAAGAAGATTATGAGTTGCTGAAAACTCAGATGATGGTTAGCATTCTTTAGCAATATTTTTTAATTAGGGTATGCACACGTTAGACATGAGTGTGCTATTGCACACTTAATAGAAAACAGTATAGTGTAAACATAACATCTATATGTACTGGGAAATCAAAAAAATATTTAATTTGCTTTATGACCCTATTCATTTTATTGCAGTGGTGTAGAACTGAACCCACAGTATTTCCAAGGTAGGCCCGTGTAATTATACTATCTTTCATAAGATGGAGAAACCACTCACATACCATTATTATGCCAGTATTGTTAATATCTTTCTTGGTAGATGATTACTGTTTTTTGCTTGCCAGCTATATGGTAATCTTAGGATTTTTCTTGTGGCCTCTAGGTGACTAAGAGTAAAGCTGCCCTCATCTTTGGTTCAAAGAATAGGCATACTACCTTTTTTGACCAAAGGACTGATTTAAATAGGGGCACATGACCCCTTTTTGGCCAATGAGATTTAATTCTGGGGCTTTAATTAGAAAGAGAAGTGAGAGAGTATGTAAGCCTGGGGTTGCTGGCAGAGATAATTGCCTGAAACCATACCCATCCATGAACTTTTCATTTATGTGAATCAATAAATTTGTTGTTGTTTTTACTTTACGCACTTTGAGATGAGTTTCTGTCACTTGCAACTGAATGAGACCAGACCTGGCCAATAAAACTAATTATTTAACATTTCCTAGCAGTGTGGATTTTATCAGCTAAACAATGTCTGAATATTTTTTTCTTTTTGGTAGAACAGCGTATATGATTGATCTTTCTTTCTTTCTTTCTTTCTTTTCTTCTTTCTACTTCCCTTCCTCCCTCCCTCCTTCCGTCCTTTCCTCTCTTCCTCACACTCTCCCTCTGGCTCCCTTTCTCTCTCTGTGTGTGTCTGAATGTCTCTCTCTCTCTTTCTTTTTTATTCTTTTATTTTTTTGACCCTAGAGGCCAAAATTCAAAGTAATCTTATAGCAAGACTTAAATCTGTTATAAAGATCAAACATTTTATTTTGTCAGCTGAGATAATAGAATTCTTGATAAGGCTCTCTTTGAGAACACAAAATCAGACAGTGTTAATTCCGGGGGGATTGTTAGAGATCAGCCCCTTCTTCCCACAGGAGAACACTTTGTCCTAAGAGATGCAGTGACCTGCTCAAGGTCGCCAAATTAGTTACAAAAAAGGGATTAGAATTCAGGTTTCCAATCCACACAGGAGTTCCCTTTTGATGTGCATTTGTATGTTTAGCAGGCCATCTTGTCTGTGCTACATGAATCCAAATGAGTAAGATTTCTCAGATTAAAAACAAGAAATAACCACAGATGTATTTGTTTTGTACACACAACCTAATTATACCCGTAAAAATAATAGCATCTGTTTAAGTGCAGGTAATAGTTTAACATAGCTGTCAAAATTTGTTAGCAGCATTTTCAATGCTTTGGATGGCTCTTGCAGCTGCTGTACTTCTGTGGTCCTTAAAGTATTACATGGGTTTTTTTTTTTTTTTTTTTGGATTTGGATTAAAAGTAAATATGAGATGACTTTGGAATAATGACAGAGTGACCTTGGGAAGTTACCTAATCTCTGTGAACCTCAGTTCCTCATTTGTAAAGCGTTTGTGGTATTAGTCACTTTAGCTTAGTAATGTAAGTAATGATAAATGGGACAGTATCTGTAAGGTGTACGTAGCTCTGGGCCTGGCTCATAGTGGCTGCTCAGGCTGTCATAAACTGTCTTAAACAAAATTTATTTCTCTCAGTTCTGGAGGCTTGGAAGTCCAAGATCAAGGTGCCAGCAAATATGGTTTCTGGCAAGAATGGTATTCCTGGAAAACAGACCCTCCTTTCTCACCATGTCTTCACATGGCCTTTCCTCATAGGGCCTTTCCTCTATGCTTTCACAGATGGAGAGAGGGAGAGGGATCTCTCTTTCTCTTTTCAACACACCCACTAATCCTGCCCTGATGGTCTCACCCTGTTAAAGAAAAGAGTATTATGACACTTGTTAAAATGGTTAAGGCCAACTTTATTCAGGACTATCCGGATAATAGAGGGAGGGGCACTGCCATAGGGTTTCACAATAGGGGAGAGAGATTGGGCTCAACTCTGAACACAGCAAGGAATGGCAGAATGTTTATAGCAACGTTGCAGGATGGGAGTCACGGGAGGGAAAATTACTAAAAGAGAACATCCGGGGTAAGGGGGCATTCTGACTGAATCGATCCAGCAGGATTCTTGTTGAAGCCAGGCCATGTGACCAGATATCACCTGGGGGGTGTGGGGGATGAAGAACCCAGTTGTTAATCAGCGTGATTGGATTTTGAGGGTGGAGAATTCTGGCTTAACTGATTTATCAGGATTCTTACTAAAATCGGACAGGGCTGAGACAGACAGGGTAGTATGAAAGTTGGGGCCTTCTTAGGGAGGGGACTCAGACAAAGGAGACTGACTAAGGTTTGGTCAAGGAGAGACTGTTACCCTTCATGACCTAATCTAAGCCACATTACTTCCGCAAGGCCCTGTCAGCAAATACCATCACACTGAGGGGCAGGGCTTCAACATGTGAACTTTCAGGGGACACAAAAATTCAGTCCATCGTGATTAGTACATGTTCATCATAGGTAAGTGTTCATTTTAAGATTATCGTCATGTTGATATTGTAGCTGGACTCTAGCTCAAAATTAACCCTTAGCACAGCCTAGCTATTTGGAAGGGTTTTTTTTTTTCCATCCCCACATGTGTTATGTTGGTTCTCATGCTTTGTTTACAAGGTTGGCATTTTGGTGAGCTTCCTCAGGTAGTTTGTCACGTAACAGACGGCACAATGCAATTGGAGTGGAGTGCATGTCTGAAAACCATAACAACCGCAAGTTGATCTATTTATATGATAATAGTACAGTTAAAAATAAATGGGCACCCATCCTCCTGAAAAACAGAATACAATTTCAGGAAGCCAGTGAGTTCATTAGTTTCTCTTAACGATCTAACAAATAACATTTCACATATTATAGTTTTCCACCGGGAACCCTAAAAAAGAAAATTAAGCTTTTTGTGTCACAGCCTGGATTCCATTGGTATGATATGTAGCAGTCCTACTCACAACAGAGAGACGTTAGAGAGAGGTAATACAGGGGAAAGGATGGGAAGGGGGGGCAGCGGGGGAACACCTCAAAATCACATTTGGAAAGAACTGTAAGACAATCCCCCTTTCCCCAAATGTAAAGCTTTTGATCTGAAGCAGGTGGTGTGTATATTTCACCGAGTTCTTAAAGATCTCTCTTTAAGTGTCACAAGACACTGGGGCTCAAATTGGTCCTTTACGTGGCAAAATTGACATCTCTTTAGTCATTATCCTCTATATTAGAAGTTTATCTGTAATTTTCACTCCATTCGAAGCATCAGATTATTATATAGGATTTCATTAAATGCTCAGTTACCTTTCAGAATTATGGCCCTCAATCTGTAATATGCATACAAGTCACCTAAGAATCCCCTTAGCATGCAGGGCAGGACTTGACTTTGTGCATTTCTAACCAGCTCTCAGGGGATGGCTACCACACTGGGGTCTGCAGACCTCCTCTGAGCAGCACTGCTGTTAGAACTTTCTGCATCAATGAATATTCTATATCTGTGCTGTCTGATAAGTAGTTACCAGCCACATGTGACTATTAAGCACTTGAAAAGTAGTCAGTGTAAATGAGGAATTGAGTTTTTAATTTTATTACATTTAAATTTAAATAGCCACATATGGCTAGTGTTATCCTATTTGACTCCCCAGTTCTAGGGTCAATAAGAATAATTTTAGATATCACCCTGCCAGTGTCCTCTCCCCCACGGTAGTCCTCCAAGGGGTTCCCATTGCATTTGTAGAAAGTAAAGGCAGAGCTAGTCTGTAGGCTCAGTGTGGTCTGGCAGCTACCACCAATCTTGCTGCTTCTTATAATCTGCTCCTTCAGCCCAGTTGCTGTCATCACCCTGGGCTTCTGGTGCCCACCTTTCTCTCTGCAGGCTCCTTCTGCAGCATGATTTATGACGTCACTTTCCTACTCCCTGGAACTCAACCCCTCTCCCCTCTTCTGGAGTTCATTTATACTGTTGGGGGTTTCAGTTCAGAGACACTTTCCTTGCAATTCCTGACAAGGCCAAGCATCCATAGTTTGGATGTTCTCTCCTTCGTAGTCCTTGTCGTAGTAAAGATTCTCTGTGCTTTTGTATGGTCATTTGACTAATATCTGCCTCCCTGCTCGGCTGAAATTCCATGAAGACAAGGATTGTGTCTTTTTCTGTTTATCATTATATTCCCAGAAATCAGCATAGGAAATGGCACATAGAAGGTGCTGAACATTTATTTGATGAATAATAATGTTTAATATATATTAATACACACATGCACTTACTTGGCGGTACTTGTTAAAAATGCGAATTCCGGGGGGCCTGGGTGGCTCAGTTGGTTAAGTGACTGCTTTTGGCTCAGGTCATGATCCTGGAGTCCCAAGATCGAGTCCTGCATCAGCAGGGAGTCTGCTTCTCCCTCTGACCCTCCCCCTTCTCATGCTTGCTCTCTCTCTCTCTCTCTCTCATTCTCTCTCTCTCAAATAAATAAATAAAATCTTTTAAAAAAATGCAAATTCCTTTGCCCTGCCTTGGCAAGTTTCAAGTCAGTAAAAAATTAGGATGGGAAATAATAGTCCTCATTTTTATGAGGCATTTGAGCTGCTTCTGATGCAGAAGTTGTCTGTGGGTTCTGTTTTGAGAAATCATGTTCTGGATAGTCCTAGAGGACAGTGAAGTTTAAGTGTGTTTTAGTCTTCTTCTTTTTTTTTTTTTTAAGATTTTATTTGACAGAGAGAGATACAGCGAGAGAGGGAACACAAGCAGGGGGAGTGGGAGAGGGAGAAGCAGGCTTCCGCGGAGCGGGGAGCCCGATGCGGGGCTCGATCCCAGGACCCTGGGATCATGACCTGAGCTGAAGGCAGATGCTTAACAACTGAGCCACCCAGGCGCCCCGATGTTTTAGTCTTCTTTTGATGAAGGGGCGTGAACATTGGTTTACTCACTCCCTTTCAAGGATTAAAGGAGGAACCCCTCCTCCTACCCCTATGACATATTTGAGCAAAGCTGGAGCAGAGCTGAGCACAGCTAGAAAGTATTGCTTTCATAATACATCCATATGGAGTTTCATAATGCATTCAGCAAACAACTCATATTTCAATAAAAGAAATTATACTAGAATGCAGTATATATGGAGTGGGAGAACAGAATATGCTGGTGAATTGACTGAAACTATCATGTAATTGCTTGAATATTGCTGGTATTAATAGTGTACTAATAAGTTGTGCTGTAATATGAAAAAAGAGAAAAAGTAAGTTATGCCCAAGTTAAAGGGAACACACATTGGCCAGCAAAGGTCATTTGCATTATGGATGCAAATCTGCCTGAAGCTGGAAGCCAAGTGAAAGTGATGGAAGGAACAAAGGAAAAATTCCAACATATTTGGACACCCAGCCCAAAGGAAGGTGGTTCCTCTCACACCGAAGGAGGGATGAGAAATAAAAGCCTCACTATTCTACCTTCCTGCCTACATTTCTCTGATTAGAAAAAGCAATGTCTTAGAGGAACTAGAATTTACCTTTTTTTCAGAAGGAGGTGAGGCATATGAAAGAAAGTTGACCCTATTAATAGGACGGTGCTTCCTTCTTTGGTTTATTCAGCACATCTAATCATTTCATGTTTATCAGAAGCATCGCATAATGGTCAAGAACATTCTCTCTAAAGCCAGACTGCCAGGGGAGAGGGTGCGGGGATGGGTTAGCCTGGTGATGGGTATTAAAGAGGGCACGTTCTGCACGGAGCACTGGGTGTTATATGCAAACAATGAATCATGGAACGCTACATCAAAAACTAATGATGTAAGGTATGGTGGTTAATGTAACATAATAAAAATAAATAAATAAATAAATAATAAAGCCAGACTGCCTAGGTTCAAATCCTCCTCTCACCATTTAATAGCGTTACCAGTGGGGAGGATTGCTTAAGGATTTGAATGTTTCCATTTTCTTATCTATAAAGTTGAGATAATAATAATAACAATAATAATAATAATACCTATTCCATGGGTTATGGCAAGGAACAAATGATCACTACATTTAAGAAGCTTAGGATAGCGATGGCTTTGTACATCCTACATTGGTGTTAACTTTTTGTTTGCTTTTGTCTTTGAGTGCAGTTTTGAGGTAGTCTTCAGGGTGAAAATCTTCACATCAATAGACCTTATATTCTAGTGAGAGGAGATAAGGCGGTACACAATACACATAGTACATCAGGAATTTGTAATAAAAATATACAAACCAGTAAGTAATAGAGTATATTCTCAAATGATACATGCTCTATGGAAAGAGCGACATCAGAAAAAAGACCTGGTTTGGAACACTGAGAATGCTGGTAACAAAGAGAGTTTTGCAATAGAGATGTATTTAATTCTCACAGCAGACCCATGAGGTAGTTATTGTTATTCCCCAAAACACAGAGAGATTCAGCAGTGTCCCCAGGGTCACCAGCTAGTATGTGAATTCTGACTCCAGAAACCATGATCATTGTCAGCTGGTGGGCCATGGTGCATCTCACAGAGGTTTGCCATTTGGAGGAGGTAGAATGACCAATGCACATCAGGAGGGAAAGCATTCCAGGTGGAAGGGACAAGAAGGTGGGGCCATCATGGCATGTTGGAGGAAGTGAGGGGAGTCTGTTTTGACCAGAGTCAAGTTAAAGGGGGGGGGTGGGGGGCGGGGATGGGATAGTTGGGTCAGATAGATAATGAGATGATGCAATTCATGGAGATTATTGTAGGAATTTGGAGATGTGAGTTGTGATTTTTTAAATTGTTTTTAACAAATAATTATCATAGGAAAATATTCAAATATACTAAGTGTAAAAAGGGCACATGATAATATAAGCAATATAATTCTAGAAAATAAATTCTAGACAGAAATACAATAACATAGTAACAGTAATAAATATCCTGTGTTTAGAACATGGCTGGCTTTTATCTTCTTTGCACCATTCAGTGTTTTACAAATTATATAAAACAGTGTGTATCCCGTTTGCAGTCAAAGAAATAGAAAATTCTAAAATATAGGTGGTAGCTAAGCAACTCGAAGTAAAATATTAACATCTGGTAATTTACTTATCAAGCACTTAGTCACTTTAGGCAATGTGTATACATTACTAATGGTCACCAAGGGAAACTTTTCAGTGAGTCAAGGCAACCTGATTAAGTGATAGAAATAAGTCTCCTTTACTCAATTACAAACAAATACTTTGCCTGTCTTATCTGGACAAATAGATTAATGCAGACCTGACTTCAGGACAGACATACTTCACCCCCTCTGTTATCAGAGGTATTTTTGTGTCTTGTTTATAAACCTGGGATTAAAACTTGTTCATTTTAAATTTAGTAGAGTTTTAGATAGTCTGTTATATTTCATGTGAAGTTGGGGAGATGATAAATTTAGTCTGAATTGATAAAATATTTTGTCCTGTAGGAAAGATGTTATAATTCTATTATATCTTTGAAATGTTAATTTCATGTTGGGATTTGGATAAACTATAATTATGTTATAATGATACTCAATTTTACAAGAAAATTATATGAATAGAAGGAGATTTAAGCATCTACTTTGCATATGCTTTTATAATTGTTCTCTTTCTAGACTGAATTCTTCTTTCTATACACATTATATTATTATATATATAATATATATTATATTATTATATTAATTATACACATAATCGTTATTATTATTATTATATTCTTTCTATACACATTACAGAATTGCTGAGTGTTTCAGTTTGAATAAAAGAAACTTGCATTTTAAAAAATATATTTTCTCTATTTCCTGTTCTTTAAATTGAAATAAGTGATGATATATCCATTAAGAATCTCTCTGTGGTCAGAGGCTGGTAACTCAATTCAAATTATATTAAGGAATCACTAATTATCAACACATAAAAAAAATACAAAGCTAGATTTTTCTTCAGGTATAGTTGGGCCCCGGTACTGGGCCACATCTTCAGAATATGTTTCCCTCTAGTAGTTTCCTCTACTTTCAACTTTGTTGAATTAAGTGTTGAATTAAGTGTTGGTAATTCTGGGCTTCTCTTATGTGGGCAAGATGTCTGCATAGCCTCAACTTCCCATTCTTCTAGTAAAAGACTAGGAGGAAACAGTAAAATTATTTTTTGGTAGGTCTTCTAAAAGTTCTGAAATGTTTTCTCATTGGCCCTTCTAAAATCATGTGTCCATGGTGCAAATCAAATCACAGCACCCAGAGAAATGTCAACACCTGCTTCACCCCAGCACTTCTTACTAAACTGTGTGGACTGAAGGTGGGTGTCCACTTGAAAATCAGGGAAACAAATGCTGGGGGCGTGGTAAGCATCAAACATCCACAGTATAAACATTGCTAGAGAAGTCTTTAGTAAGTGTAATAGTCAGTTTTTGCTGTCTAACAACCAACCTCAAAAATCTCATTGGCTTACAGCAACAAATATTTTTTCTGGTTTCCAAGTCTGTGGGTCAGCCCTACATGTCTCTAATTAATTAGTTAATAGCTGTGTGAGGCATATTTCTCTAATGGTAAGCAACGTAAAAACAAAAAAGTGAGCAGAATTATGAAATGCCTTCTATGGCTTCAACTTATAGCTCGGACTTGGTCACTTTAGCCCACATCCTATTGGGCAAAGCAAGTCATGTGTTTAAACCCAGCATCAGCTGAGTGAGGAAATATACTCACTCACACTGCAAGGTCATATGACAAACGGCATAGCATCTATAATTCTAATATAGGACAGGAATGAAAAATTGAGAGCAATGATCCAATTTACCAGAGTGTGTTTCTAGTGCTTACTTGATGACAAAGTCAGCTATCAGAAGATTTTTCTCCATTTCTCTTTGTAGAGTTTATTTTTAAGATCCAAAAAGGTAAATTTCTGTTCAAATTAAATTACACACTAATATTGGTATGTAATTTGTTTTATAATAGTAACAATGTAATAACAAATTTGATTCATGTTTAAAATTATTACTGGCATTTTCCCATATTACAGTTTTTGAGTACCAAACTTTATTGAAATCTTTATAGTAGTTCTGAAAAAATTCAGATGTCAATTTTCAGTTTCCAGTTGAGGTTTTTATAATACCTTTGATTTATTTCCTTGGAGTATATTTTCTAAAACCCACAAAGGAAAGTTAGGTCAAATCACCATTAATTCTGAGTATATGGGATTCTGATTGGTTTAGTGTCATAACTGTAATATAAGCTAAGTGTATTTTTATTCAGTAATTTGGTAAATCATCTCAGTAGATCATAGCAAATTACCCACCTTTGTTCTGCTTGATAGATAATATGTTCTAGATGAGCAATTAGGTATTAGTTATACAGTGTTGCAGCTTGTTTGACAAATACCTTTAAGATCACCATTTCTCTCTCTCTTTGTGGATAAATTGGCAACATGCCTCATATAGGTCTTTATTGTACTGTTTTTATGTAGTTCCAGGCTGCTGGTCCAAAGGGTATTTGTACACAGTCATACATGTGTGTAATGCCATTTTTAAAAGGAGGGCCAGTTTTCATTGAGCATTATACTTGGTGATACTGATATAATACATTATCTTTTTCTTTGAATCATCCCTATTTAATTTTTCCATTTAGGCTATCCTTCCCAACTTTGACAATTTAAGAATTATACTTCATGACTTTGCAAATAATGGTTACCCATGTGTAATTAGTATGTTTGGAATATTGGTGACTGTGTCATTGACTGAAATGCCAATGTGCCGCATGGTGTTCCTCTGAAGCAGGATTTTTCCTGGACACTAGTGACATTCTAGGCCAGAAGATTCTTTGGTGGGGGGACCATCCTCCATCCCGTGCACTGTGGGATGTGTAATAGTACCTCTTGGCCTCTGCCCACTAGATACTAGTAGCATTTTCCTCTGTCCCAGGTTGTGACAACCAAAATTATCTTCAGTCATTGCCAAATGTCCCTAGAGGGGCAAGATGATCCCCACTGAGTGTTACTGCTTTAGGGTGATTTGTAATGAATGGTGACATATATGATAGCAGCCCTCTCCCTCTGCCTGCTAATCTTACCTAAAATTGTGGGTCAGAAATTTGACAAAGAAATGAGGAAAAAGTGAAACTAATGTCTCCTATAACATAGGATTATGAATTTGAGAAATACTCAATCACATATTAGGAAAACATGTTCATATCCTTTTTTTAAAAAAAATTATTTGAGAGAGAAAAAGAGAGTGAGACAGAGAGAGAGCACGAGCAGGAGCAGAGGGAGAGGGAGAAGCAGATTCCCTGCTGAGTGTGGAGCCTGATGGGGGCTCTATCCCAGGACTCTGAGATCATGACCTGAGCCGAAGGCAGACACTTAACACACTGAGGAACTCAGGTGCCCCTGGTCATATCCTTTTATTCAGGTTTTTCATGTAAAGCTTTATAAGATAGGTAGGTTCAGGTCTACCAGGTCTCTCTGTTCCTTTTCTTAGAAAAGCTTCCCTCCCCCTATTGTTATTGTTGTTATTATTGTTCCCTTAATAGCTATTAATTTAAAAGATTGCATTTATTCATTGTCTTTGCTTTGCAAAATATTTTAAAACAGATGCTATTGTAAGTGAACTCCATTATGTCTGCAAAACTTACTCTGAGTAGGCAGTTTCAGAAAATTAGAAGGGTCTGGGGAGTAAGAATCCTTTACATTTGGAGAGAGAATGATTTTGGATTAATCGAACAGAGTTATTAAATGATCTCACTCTTAGCGTACCTGTCAGCAGGGATAACATGAGGTTTCAAGATGTCGTTTTCACTGCAAGAATACTTTGCCTTCTAAGTTCACAAGTTTTAGAATCTAAGACAATTTCATGGGTCTTATATTCTAGGGAAAAATACAGTCCAGCAGAAAGAATGTGAATTTTGATTAAATAGTAATTAGATTCCAGTTCTGGTCCCTATCTACTTGCTGTGCAACTTTGGCCAAGTTGTTAGAAATCTCTGAATCACTGTTTCCTCATCTGTAAATGGAGGTAATACATTTTAATGGTGGCGATTGGGGCAAGGGCGAGTTGGTGATGGGAAGGTAAATATATCCTGAAAGACTTGGCTGCATTTAGTCTCTACATTTCCTTTTATCCCGTTCTTCAAGTTTAGCACCAACTGTTTCACTGAAAACTGTTCTTGGAATCACCAAAAATCTACTTACTGATAAATCCAGAGGACACTTGATCCTTTTCTTGATCAACTGTGACTTTGCTTTAAACAAAGGATCGGCAAACACTTTCTATGAAGAGCCAGATAGTAGATATGTTTGATTTTGTGGGATAGAGGGTATCTGTCTCAATTAAACTCTGCTATCATAGGTAAAAATGGCCACAGACAATATATAAATAGATGGATGCAGCTGT
Organism: Neomonachus schauinslandi; assembly: GCF_002201575.2. Lineage (NCBI taxonomy): Eukaryota > Metazoa > Chordata > Mammalia > Carnivora > Phocidae > Neomonachus > Neomonachus schauinslandi. The sequence continues at coordinate 173,493,892 of NC_058403.1, read as the reverse complement.
GTTCCAATAATACTTTATTTACAATGACAGGTAGTGGGCTGGATTTGGCTCACACGTGTAGTTTGCTGACCCCTACTCTAAACTCCTCGTTGGTTTCCTATTGCACTTGGTGGCCTTCAGCTTTTTGCCTACAAGGATTCGTTTACTGTCATTGACCACTCCTCCTCTGTCTCTTTCTTGGGTTTTCTTTTCCTGCTCACACATTAATTGTCTAAATTAAGATAGTGCCAGTTGGGAAGAAGAAGTAGGTATATTTCCAAATGAGACCATCATTTCTATCTCAAGCCTTTACCGTCTGGATGAAGGCCAAATCTCAACAAGGCACGCAAGGCCCTTTGTTATTTGATTTCTCCTCACCTTCCCATCTTCTCCTCCTCAAATTCCTCATTGTCTGCTAACATCCCAAGCTATTTGCATTTTCCCGGTTTGTCTCGTGCTCCCCCTTATTCCTGGGCATGGCAATATGACTTCTTCTTGCAAGAGTTTTCCTTCATCTTTTCTCCTGAATGGGTTGTATTCATTCTTTATATTCCACCTAATTAGCTTCTTCTCTCAGTAGACTTCTTTAAATCCCCACTCAAGATTGAATTAGAAGCTTTGTCTACATGTTTTCTTTGAACCCTATCTTTATTTCTACCTTAGCATTCCTTTTTTTTTTTTTTTTAAATAGGCTCCATCTGGAGCTTGAACTCACGACCCTGAGATCAAGACCTGAGCTGAGATCAAGAGTCACACACTTAACTGACTGAGGCACCCAGTCGCCCCCTACCTTAGCATTTCTTATATTGTACTGTGATTAGTCTGTTTACATTATTTTTTGTTTTGCTTTGTTTTTTTAGCCAGAATGACTAAAAATAAACAATGGTGCCAACACCAAATGCTGAGAAGAATGCAGAGGAACCTAGAGCATCCACGCATTGCTAATGCGGATGTAAAATGATAATCAGGCCACTCTAGAAAACAACTTGGCAGGTTCTTAAATACATAAATGAAACTACCATATGACCCAGCAAGTGCACTTTTGAGCATTTATTCCAGAGAATGAAAATTTAGGTTCATACAAAAACCTGTACATGAATGTTTATAGCAGTTTTATTCCTAGTAGTCAAAACTGGAAATAACCGAGATGTCTTTCAAAAGGTGAATGATTAAACAAACAATAGTACAGCCATATTATTGGTACACATACAACCTGCATGACTTTCCAGGGAAACATGCTTATTAAAAAGCAATCCCAAAAGATTACATACTTCATTATCCATTTTTATATATCCACTTATGTATTATCTATACATGTATTTGTTATAAATATATAACAATATGTTATAGATATACTATATATTATATAGATGTATAATAAAATAGATATGTAATATAATTGATTACAGTATTTGTATATTATCTATAATGTATCTATATATTACATATATGATGCTATATGTCCATTTATATAGCATTGAAATGACAAAATTATAGAAATGGAGTGGGAGAGAGAATGAAGATGTAGGTGGGATACAGATGTGGTTGGATGTATAAAGCATCCTTCTGTTGATGGAAATGTTCTGTATCTTGACTGTATCAATGTCAATATTCTGGTTGTGATATTGTAGCATAGTAAGATATTGCCATTGAAGGAAACTGAGTAAAGAGTACATGGGAGTTCTCTGTGTTATTTCTTATAACTGCATATGTATTTAAAATTATCTAAAAAAATTTAAAATATCAACTTGGTCTCTTCCATGATAGAGTTGCAGTTGGACTGCTATGGAGAGGAAGAGAAAGGGTACCATATGCCTTTTTTTTGGAGACCAAACTGCTGTCGAAAGCGTCAAAGGGAAGTAATTTTTGAGTTGGGTCTTAAAGTTAGAGTAAATATCGCACCAAGAAACAGGAGAAGAATGTTCTGCCAAGGTGATGGAATGTCAAAAATCAAGACTGTGAGACACTGGGCAGGCCATGAAACAGTGCATTTTCTGGAAGACATTCTGTGATTCATGTCTCTATTCTCCACAGGAAAGCCTCACTCATATATGATGCTCAGTAAAGGTTTGTGGGTGGTCAGATGACAAGCTGGACTTCTTATTTTAAAGCAGGCATATATTTTTGATTAATCTTAATATATTCATCAATTAAGGTAATTTAAAACACAATGACCTTTAATTGCAGTACTCTGGGTGAACATTCACAGATGTATGTATGGCCAGTCAGTCTCCCCTCCATCAGTACCCAATGCACTGCACGGAGAAGGCCTCCATAAATAATTCTCACATGAAAGAATAAACCTATGAATGTTGCAAGTAGGTGGCACTGGATAGAAGGCAGAGAGTAAATAATTTGCCAACCTCAATAACGTATATAAGCAAGGCATAAAATAGATCTTAAGTACTACTTGTTTATAACAAAATAATTGCCTTTTAATCATAAAATGTATAAGCAACTAGAATATTAAGCAAATGAAAAATACAATAAAGAAAAATGATCATGCAAATCTTAAACTCTAAGTTAAGCCCTATAATAACATTCCATTTTAACTAAGGCAGTCAGGCAATATTCATCCTTTTCTCATGACATTCATTCATTCATGCATTCAAAAAATAGCTGCAGAATGCTATTTATGCATAAAGCACTAATGCGGGCTTTCATTACCCTTCTGGTTAAAATCTGAAAACTTGGTATAGGCTATGCATATATTTACATACACACAGGATTATGAATACACATGTGCATGCACATACATGCATCCAGTTTCTTCACAAAATTGTCTGTTCAGGATGGGATTGTTTTCTCAACACCTGCAATTAGCATGACTCCTATGTGGTATATTCTTTGGTTGCATCTTGCAATGGCCTTGAATTTCAAGCTAAATTCTTTTAAAGCTCTCAACATATTTATGCTGGGAATAAAGTTTATGGAAGAAAAATAGCATTTGAAAAGTATTTTTACTGCAGTGTGACCACAATCTAGGAAAGAAAAAAGAGGAAAGCTGGATTTACTTGCAGATCCATTCTACTTTAATCTCAGTAGAGGAATTTAGAGATACAATTTATGGAGAATGTACACAGTTGTGCAGGTCCCTAGAGGGGTAGAACCAACTTCCCATTTCATTGGGGGGAACCATCTGTCCCTGCCCTATGGGCAGAGCCAGTTTCTTCTCTAGATGTCTCCCTGCTATTTCATGCCCCATGAACCTTGGCTACATCCATTCAACTTTAAGGCAAAAAGATTAAATCTAGTTAAATATCTTGTGCTATATTTCCCAAAAGAATATTCTGAGAAAACAATGCATATCATATATTCATAACCTATTAAAGAATTTGTCACAGAATAGTTAGTTGCTGATTAAATGTTTTCTGAGAATGAAAGAATGCATTATAACTATATAAATACAGATGATTTGTCAAAATCCACAAATGAAGTGGGAAATCATCACTATTTATAGACATTGAAAATACTGTGTAGCTATTGACAACTTCTTGATAATTCACAGGTCTCTCAGGTCTCAGGAAATAATAAGGGAGTACCTATAGTATGGTTCTGATTTGGGGTGATTTGAAAAATGAGAATGTTCTATCTCTGGTAGATGAAGTAGTGGGACTCTATGTCTAATGTCAAATAGTTCTGCCAACTAACTGTAGTCTCTCTGAAAAGAGAAATAATAGTTTCCTTAAAAGTTTTTAGTGAAATTTAAGGGAAACAAAGCAAGTAATGCACATGCTTAAATTCTTATCACATTGTAGAATCTTTTGATATAAGAGAGATACTAAGATGAAATCATAAAATCAAAATCTAATAAAAATAAGTGTCCATCTTCCATCTCTGAGCATATTACAATTTTATTTCTAGTAATTTTTTTATAAAATAAATTTTTGCTAATGGTTATCATTTTTGCAGTGGTCTGCTACTCTAGAGATGTAATAGTAACTATATAATTGGAAAAAAAAAAAAGACAGTATTGGTTGTGGCCTTTTCTATGGCTGTTTCTTTACTTCAATCTCGAGACCCATGAAGAGTGAGAATAAGGAGCAAATAAAATCTCTAAAGTGTCAGTGTCATTAGCTCGAAGGTTTTCTGTTTTCATATATCCCTTCAGCACCCTAACTGATCAGTGCTAGGGAGGGGGTAATGGTTGGGAAATGGATTATTTTTATGACCGTGGGGAGAAATTCATTTGAATTAAGCTATATAGCAGATTGATGAAAGGAATTCCTTGAATATGTGAATATTTACTGTATATATATTTTGAACCATTCTTTTCTCTTTTCTTAATTTTAAAAGGAATGGTAAAATATCATGCTATGTTTTCTTTATTTCTTGTTCTAATCTTACCCTTTCTCACTTCTCACTTCCCACCACCCCATCACTATAAGCACACACATACACACACATACACACACAAAGAAGTCAGACTTTGTAACCATTGTCCAAGAAGGGAGTTAGTTATCACAACTTCTTTTCTTTTTATTGCACTACTAGTTATTTAAAATTTCTGTTGGAACCAGAGAGATTACTTTATTCTAGGATCTTCCCTAAGACAAAAACCCTGGTAACCATAGCAGCCTTGCCATCCAATCTCTTGAATCCACAACAAAATGCGGCTAGAAATGCTTAGCACAGTCTCCCAAGGCAAATACCGCTGTGATGAGTGACAAACTGAAACAATAGGAACTGCTCCTGTTGCCATGGAAACAGGCCTTTCCGTCTGAGCGGCTCCCAACCAGGATTCACAATCTAAAGCTTTGCAAAGGAATGCTGGTCTTAACTTCTCTACTGGTTAGCACTCACCAGCAGACTAACACTGCCTAGACAGAAAGTATGTAAGATCATTTAGAAAGGGGAAAGGTTGAACTCCTTCAGCTTACTGTCGTTGAAGAGGTATTTACAGCTGATGGTATGCACGTGATCTTCAGATTTTATTTTTTAGTGTGTCGACAGTAGCAGCTCCTTCCCTCCTTTCCTTCTACTTCCCAGTATTACTGTTGCGAGTTGCAAGGAGCACTAGAGCAAACACCATCAAATGAGTAGAGTGAGGCATGTGGAAGTCAGCCTTGGTATTAATTAGGCAACTTTGAAGGCAAGGCAATGTGGAATGTGAAATGCAGCAAGTAGTAATTACTAGCCTTAATAAACATCAAACTTTAAGTTAGGAACCCAGGTGGTTTAAAGCCTGCAGGAAAGGCAATGAAAACGTTTGTCCTTAACACACCTCCAAATAGTATGGAATAATACTAGAAAAAAAAAATCTGTGTGTTCTGTTTTGATCTCTTTTTTTCCAACCTTATTTCCTGCTGTTTTTCTGAACACACTCTGATCTCACTACTCCTCAAAAATGCCCAGGCTTTGCTGCCTTTATTCCATTGTTTATGCTTTTTTATCACCAAAAATGCCAACCCTCCTGAAAAAAAATATTGTTAAAATGTTACTTTTCTTTTAATGCCACTCTCAAAAGGTTGCTTCTTCATGAATGATCCTTGATACCCCGCACTTGAGTGTGCTCTCCCCTGATTTTCTTGTAGCTCCTCAGATTTCACCTTGGAGTTCCAGAGTAAACTATATTGCACACAATGGGGAGACACAGAGAGAGAAGGAAAGAGAGAAATCAGCAGAGAGAAGCTGATGAAAAACCCACCATGTAAATTGTGTGGGTGATTCTGCCTACCATTTCAGCTGATAAATGTATGGGCCAAAGGAGGTGGAGATGTGGGGTATCTGTTGCTCCCTAAAGTGATCAGGTTTCTTGCATGTATAGCTTGGTTTGACTATTCACCCTGTTGTATTTAATTTTAGTATTTAAGATAAATATATGTATCTTATATATTATATATATATATGTATGGAGAGAGAGATAAAGATACGTGCACAGGGAAAGGAAATAAACATTGCACTTTAAAAGCACTGTATTGTTGGGCGCCTGGGTGGCTCAGTTGGTTAAGCGACTGCCTTCGGCTCAGGTCATGATCCTGGAGTCCCAGGATCGAGTCCCGCATCGGGCTCCCTGCTCAGCAGGGGGTCTGCTTCTCCCTCTGACCCTCCTCCCTCTCATGCTCTCTGTCTCTCATTCTCTCTCTCTCAAATAAATAAA
>NC_058403.1:173485168-173487713 GCF_002201575.2 Neomonachus schauinslandi | reverse complement strand
AAAAAAAATTTTAAAAAAAAAAAAAAAAAAAAAAAAAAAAAAAAAAGCACTGTATTGTTAAGTGGAAAATGCAATGTCTTAAATAAAACCGTATTTAAAACTGGCACCATAAAAAAATAAATAAAAAATAGATATATCTATATATCTATATATTTATATCTATAGTTTACTACATGGCTCTCAAACTCAATGTAAATTGCACATAAAGTGTTCAGCTGAAAAACAGTGACTTTTGTGGTGGTCATTATTGTTCTTCCTGATGTTGGCTACGTTGGACTCAATGCTGATTTACCTTTAAAGCAAGCTGTTTTCAGGCTTTGGAGTTATTAAGAGACCTCTGAAAATATTTGAACCTTGAATTAAAATATATTGACTTCAAAATACAGTAAGTTGAAAAATTAAAAAGTCAATATTTAATTAAATACATGAACTCCTTTTTAAACTGTAAAATTAATATTTGTACTCAATTTTCAAATTGAAAATAATTTTGTAATGCATTTTTATCTATTTGCAACAATTCCTGAATATGCGTGATCCAAAAAAAAAAACCCAAAGAAAATTTGAAATTTAATTAGTCACTTGTAGCCACATTCTACCAAATGCAAAAGTGCAAATTTTCTCATTTAAAAAATTTTCTCTCAAGATATTTAGTATGGAAATTGAGTGTTTTATGATGTCTTTGATAATCTGTGGGCTAGGGATTCTAGCAGCTAGAGTCTTAGAACTCGATAAGACATCCTTGAATTGTCCTTATTGAGAGATGACACAGGAGCACCACAATGCCTTCCCAAGGATTTTTAGGAGTAAATTTGACTCCCCTTCATTTGCATCTCACTTGACTTTGTAAGACATGACTCAGCTCGTTCTCTCTTATGATACGCTTGTTTCTCCCACTATCAGTATTTGTTCACCATGACATTTTCATATCCTTTCCTTTTCCTCGTATTTCATTCCTCCTCTTATAAATTATGTTTACTTTTTGTACTTTAGATCCAGGTTGTTAGGCTTTTATCAATGTTACTGGATTGTAAAAGTGTACATACACTCAGGTGTGCACAAAAATCATAGCTAAATTATTTTATGTAACTTATCTAAACTTTTTCATAGATTGTTATCCTTCTAGGCAGTGGGGAGAAACATTTGTTTATCAGTAATATCTGAGCACCTTCCGGTTTAACAGTACCTTCCAGTTCTAAATAGACTCTCTCTGTTAAATATTTATCCAGGTTAGAAGTCAGGTTCCTATTAAGCCTGCTTCATCCAAGCTGAGATAATATGAATAGTACAAGCAAAGTAAAACTCAAATCTGTTTTCCTTTTTTATATTTTTATGAAGGTTGAGTTTACCAGATAATAAAGTTCTCTGCATTTAAATTACTTTTGCTTTCATTATCCCTAGTAAGTGTAGAAAAATGAGTTAATAGTGTATTTATGTTTTGGCACCAAGTTTCTGGGTTGGAAAATGATCTGAGTCCAATAACTTTCCAGTTGTTGAACTCCCACCTACACATCTCTGTTAAATATTTGCCAGGACTATTCTTAAATTCCTTTGGAGACAAGGAATTGGAATCAGCACATTTTCTTTTCTAGCAGTATTTGATTCATGGAGACTCTTTCCTTTTGTTGAGTAGAAATATGCACTATGCAGGTTCTTTCCTTTGATATGAGTCCAATTCTGTGGAATTGGTAAGGTTTAAAGTTTAAAGATAGTTTTATTATTTCCTCCCTGATAGCTTTTCCAGTTTACTCATCCCAATTTTGAATGACAGATTTATAGTCAAGTTTTTAAACCTTGATCATTTGTGGGATATCTTCATAGTTTTTTTCCATATCAACTGAACTACCATTTATTCAATAACTTCCTAATGTGACTCATCTTTTTACTTAAATAATTCTAGTTTTACCCTAAGCAGCAATAGACATTAAATATTAATTTGATTTTCTAGTGATATTTTTCTAGTAGGCATTTTAATAAGTAAATATTAAAATAAAAGTGTTCATATTCAGCCTAAATAACTTGTACATCACATGTTGAGAAACACTACATAATAGTTTCCTATCAAGATTTTTGTCTGTCTGATTTTTCCAAAGAAGACATGAAAAACTCAGAAAAAATGCTCAACATCACTCATCATCAGGGAAATACAAATCAAAACCACAGTAAAATACCACTCACACCTGTCAGAATGGCTAAAATTAACAACAAAGGAAACAACAGATGTTGGTGAGGATACAGAAGTGGAACCCTCTTACACTATTGGTGGGAATGCAAACTGGTTCCGCCACTCTAGAAAACGGTATGGAGTTGCCTCAAAAAGTTAAAAATAGAACTACCCTACAACCCAGCAGTTGCGCTACTAAGTATTTACCCAAAGGATACAAAAATGCAGATTTGAAGGGACACATGCTCCCTGATGATTATAGCAGCATTATCTATAATATCCAAATTATGGAAAGAGCCCAAATCAATTGACTGATGAATAGATAAAGATGTGGTACATATATATATATATATATATATATATATATATATATATATATATATA
>NC_058403.1:173426322-173485158 GCF_002201575.2 Neomonachus schauinslandi | reverse complement strand
ATATATATATATATATATATATATATATATATATATATATATATATACACAATGGAATATTACTTAGCCATCAAAAAGAATGAAATCTTGCCATTTGCAATAACGTGGATGGAGCTAGAGTGTATTATACTAAGCTAAATAAGTCAGTCAGAGAAAGACAAATACCATATGATTTTACTCATATGTGGAATTTAAGAAACAAAACAGAAGAACATATGGGAAGGGGGAAAAAAACAAACAGAAAACAAATTCTTAACTGTGGAGAACAAACTGAGGGTTCCTGGAGGGGAGGTGGGTGGGGGATGGGCATTAAGGAGGGTGCTTGTGATGAGCACTGGGAGTTATATATAAGTGATGAATCACTAAATTCTACTCCTGAAACCAATATTACACTTTATGTTAACTAACTGGAATTTAAATAAAAACTCGTGAATAACTAACTAACTAAACCTTAAAAAATAATAAAAATTGCAAAAACAATGGAAAACCTTTCTACTTTCCCTACAGACTCTGTCAAAACCAGCTTTTCTGCCTGCCTGACTTCTTTCCTTCCTTCTTTCCTTCCTTCCACCTCCCCTTCCTTCCTTCCTTCCTTTCTTCCTTCCTTTTTGTGACAAGATAAATGAAACTTCATTTGGCATGAAACTAAAAAGTGTAATGAGTTTGAATCTTTCCATTTAGAAATCTATTTTGTCTTTTAATTCCAGTATAGTTAACATACAGCATAATAGTGTAACATTAGTTTCAGGTGTACAATATAGTGATTCAACACTTCCATAGACACCCAGTGCTCATCACAAGTGCACTCCTTAATCCCCATCACCTGTTTCACTCATCCCTGCCCTCCTCCCATGCACCTCCCCTGTGGTAACCGTTAGATTGTTCTCTATAGTTAAGTGTCTGTTTCTTGGTTTCTCTCTCTCTCTTCTATTTTTTTCCCTTTGCTCATTTGTTTTGTTTCTTAAATTCCACATGAGTGAGATCATATGGTATTTGTCTTTCTCTGACTGACTTATTTAGCTTAGCGTAGCTCTCCAGATCCATCCATGTCATTGCAAATGGCAAGATTTCATTCTTTTTTATGGCCGAGTAACATTCCATTGTGAATATATACCATATCTTCTTTATCTCTTCATCAATTGATGGACACTGGGCTGCTTCCATAATTTGGCTATTATAAATAATGCTGCTACAAACATTGGGGTGCATGTATCCCTTTGAATTGGTATTTAGAAATCTATTATTTCATCACAGATTATTTCTTCCCAGAGGTACCATAGTAAAACTCAGATTCTCTGTATCTGTTGAGGGATGTGCCCTTCAGGTCAGACACGAACATATTTTTTTTATTAAAAATTAAGAAGATAGGGGCGCCTGGGTGGCTCAGATGGTTAAGCGTCTGCCTTCGGCTTAGGTCATGATCCCAGGGTCCTGGGATCGAGCCCCGCATCGGGCTCCCTGCTCCGCAGGAAGCCTGCTTCTCCCTCCTCCACTCCCCCTGCTTGTGTTCCCTCTCTCGCTGTGTCTCTCTCTGTCATATAAATAAAATCTTTTAAAAAAAAATTAAGAAGATAAGCAAGAAAAATTATTTTATCCATATATTATTTAAGTTAATGTAGGAATACCTCAATTGGAAGGATAGTTGTTTTAATCATAGAAATTCATCCTAGTTTTAATGACTATAAGAAGACAGATTTGATTACAGTTATTTTCTAGGAAAAATTTTTGGTTACATCAAGGCAATTAAATAAATCTTAATGTAATGTTTTTTAAATAAATATCACTGAACATTTTTAGTGTGACATAAATGAGAAAATCATTCTCTGATGAGAAGTAATACACAGGAATGCAAAAAAGTTAAGAATTTTATAAAGACTGATAAATTGGACTAAAGTAAGGAAATTTTTTTTTAAAATAGCTTTATATGAAAATTACAATATGCAGTTACAATGAAGAGAAAGAAACCTACATGAATAAACAGTGAATTGGTTTGGGTGCAAATATTTCAATTAGAGGACACAGTTTCTTAGATAAAAACATATTTGATCCTAATTTATCCTCATTTTACAGGGGAGAATATTTGGATATAAAATAAATTGAGACAACCCATGTTCAGCTTATATAGTTAAGATACATGGATTAGCCTCAAATTTTTATTCCTTTCATCTAGATCTATTGTGGAAGGTAAATAACTATTCATATGCCTGAATAATCAGGTTTTAAGTCAACAGTTCCTTTGATACCACTTATTCTCCAAAAGCCCAACCTGCTTATGAAATTTCAAAACAAAACAAAACCCTTAACACTTATAAGTTGCTAACACAAGGAAACTCTATGGAATTTTTAAAGATGGAGGTAACGTGGTTCATCATAAAAAGCAGATTCTTCAAATTACACATTATTTTTCATGATTGGTGTTTAAACTTAAGCTGTTGGCTTAGGTTGACTCGTGGGACAATCCCACCTTATCCTATTGGCTTTTATTTAAAGTAATACAAGAGATTTTCTGGTTGAATCTTGTTGGGTTTTTTGTTGTTGTTGTTGGATCTTGTTTTCGTAGGTCTAAATCCCCCCATTTAATCAATTTCACAGTAGCTTCTGTGTGCTGGTGAGAAACATGTGGTTTTTTTTTTCACTCCTCTGTTTTCATTTGTCTCCCCTGTTTAAGTGAAGGATTTGTGAACCTTATTAAAGAAGGATTTATCCATTTGCCTCTGCTTTATTCAACTAAATTACCTATGCTACTTTGTGATATGGAATTTGCTTAGTTGCTCTTATACTTTGGATGCAAGTATCATATTTAAGATCATATAAAGATGTGTTAAGCCATTTGCTTAGTGTTCCATGGAATAAATTCTCCTTCAAGAAATCAGAAATAAATGCAACTATTATCAGTATAAGTTCTCTGCCAAGAAACAGCAAAGATTTCTTGAATAAGAAACAAAATGTTTTGAGAAGGCCATATAACATGGACCTATGATACATATTCGTGCTGAATTAGAGGTTGCTGATGCTCTAAATCAAACAGGTTTTCAGCAGATCTAATATCTAAATTGCCTTTTTCTTTTCAATAATAAAGACTTATTTACATTGATTTCTTTATATTCTCTTATTAAATCATCCCAATGGCCGTGATCTATACTTGAGAATCAAAGTTAAAAGTGAAAACATAAGCCAAAAAGTAAAACAGGAAGAGGAAAACTTATCTGTTACTTCATTAACCCCATGATAGAACCATCTAAGTTAAAGGTTTAAACATTATTACTAAGTTGGGCTTAATTTTCCCCTTTTGCTAAATCAGTTTCTTTCATGGCTTTTATCATAGTCTGTGCTTACTGTGTTAATTTATATGTTTATCTCTGTAGGGTGTGTTGTTGGTCTACTATAAGATAGTTTTCAAAAGGACATACACTTTGTCTCTTGTTTCTCTGATGCACCACTGACATTGAGCACAATGCCTGGCACCTGGCAAATGTTTGAGTGAGTGCCCAAATGGCCTAGAATAATTATGCTGTAAACCAAGCACTGTCTGTGTTTCCAGGCCATATCCCAAAGTCTTAGTTTGGACAGACCTTTAAGCTCATCAGTCAAATTCCCAATGAAGAAATTCTACCCATTGCATAATCAATGTATTCTCATATAGTTTTTGCCACTTAGAACAACAGAAGTGAAGGTCTACCTCAACTGGTTGAAAATGACCATCACTAGTCTCCCTCTGTCTCCTGTTTTCTCTCTGGACTAAAGCACTAAATAAAATGACAGTTTGCTCACTATCTCTTGAGATCTCTAATGTAATATTCTGGTGTTTCAGTGCTTGATTGTGAAGGGAAAAGAGGTAAGGGTTCTTGTTTTTGGATGCACTATGCGGCTACATTCAATTAATATAGGTGACTGGTTTGGAATTTTGAAGCAACTAAATCTAGCCAGTTTCAGACACGGAAAATCTTAAAAATCTTCAGCAAGTTTCCAGAATGGAGAAACACTAACTTTGAACCACTTTAAAATGTTATAAATGCAGGTAATGGAAACAAAAGACATTATTAAAAGGAGTCACAGAAGTTTTCCATTTTTACCAAGACAATACTCTGGTTTCTCTTCAGATCGTATAAATCTTTCGCCTTTTACCAAGACATCTAAATTCCCAATTCCTTTGGCTCTCTGAAGGGTTAGGAAAAGTGCTTCTTTACATATTTATTTTAAAAATATGAATATGATTTGTCTATAAAGTTCTCATAGTTATTTGTAATTTGAAAGAAAAAAAGTATTTATTAATCCAAATGCATCTCTTTTTTTTTCCTGAATGCCTCTCTTAATGGTTGACTTTTAGACTGAGAAAATTCCTCAAAAAATTAAAAATAGAACTACCATATGATCAAGCAATTCCACTTCTGGGCATTTATCCAAGGAAAACAAAAACAGTAACTCAAGAAGATATCTGAACTCCCATGTAATGGCAGCATTATTTGCAATAGCCAAGATATGGAAGCAGCCCAGGTGTCCAGAAATGGATGAATGAATAAAGAAGATGTGGTCTAGGGGAGCCTGGGTGGCTCAGTTGGTTAAGCAGACGACTCTGGATTTCGATTCAGGTCATGATCCCAGGGTCCTGGGATTGAGCCCTGCCTCAGGCCCCGCACTCAGCATGGAATTTCCTTGAGATTTTCTCTCTCCCTCTCCCTCTTCCCCTCCCTGGCACGTGCACGCTCTCTCTCTCTCTCTTGCAAATAAATAAATAAATAAATCTTTAAAAAAAAAAAAAAAAGATGTGGTCTAGGTATACAATGGAATACAATTCAGCCATAAAAATAATTAAATCTTGCCATTTGCGACAACATGGATGGATCTTGAGGACATAAATCTAAGTGAACAACATGTTGGACAGAGAAAGACTAATACCATATGTTGTAGATACAGAGAAAATATTAGTGGTTGCCAGAGGTAGGGTGTAGGGGTTGGGAGAAACAGGTGAAAAGGGTCAAAATGTGCAGACTTCTAATTATAAAATAAGTAAGTCAAGAGGATGTAATGTATAGCATGGGGACCATAGTGAATAATACTTAAAAATTCTCATCACAAGAAAAAAAATTGTACTTATGTATATGACAGATGTCAACTGGACTTATTGTGTTGATCATTTCACATTATATATACAAATAATGAGTCATTATTTTGTATACCTGAAATTAATATAATGTGTGTCAACTATACCTCAATAAAAAAATGTCTTCAATAATTTTTTTTAAAAGACTGAAGAAAAAGTGAAAAATTAGGGAAATTAAGTTGGGGCAAGTAATTTAGAGAGAATGTACTTAGGTAGTGTTTTAAAGTAGGATACACAGGATGTAATAAGATTGATTTGCTTCTCAAAAAGGTAGTACAAAGTTTAGATAGGCTAATTAGGAAGGCAAGAATGTTGTGGACTTTTTTTTTTTAAGTAAGAGGCAGGAGAGAGGAATTCATCTTGAAAAGTCATCTACTTAAGACAACTATAAGGAGTGAAAATAAACTTCTTTAAAGTAAATATGGTTAGGAGACAACAAATAAAAATCCATCCAGAGATTATTTATGCTAATGATAGATCAGTCACCCAAGGGTAGTGGCTTCTAAATAAAATGTGGATGAAGGTCCATGGTGGAATGTATTGTAGAATGCCAAAGAAGGTGTAAAGGAGAAAAAACAAAACAAAACAAAACATTGCATTTGGCAAGAAAACTAAATTACTTTGAGATTATACAACTATTGAGTATTGGAACCAGAATACGTTTTGAAAAAACTTAAAATAGTGGGTGCTCACGAGTAGCTCAGTCAGTTAAGTGTCCAACTCTTGATTTTGGCTCAGGTCATGATCTCAGGGTCATGGGATTGAGTCCCATGTCGCACTGAGTCTGCTTGAGATTCTCTCTCTCCCTCTCCCTCTGTCCTCTCTCTCCTCTCTCTCTCTCTCAAGTAAATAAATAAAATCTTTAAAAAAATGATAATTCAGTATGTGTGTGTAGAGGGGAGAGGGGACTGATCAGAATTTTTTAAGTAATAAAGAACAGTGATATGGATCTATAACCAGGAATGATTATAATTATTCCTATAACCAGGAATCACTATGATTATATACTGATCAAGTAGTGAGACATAAAGAGTAATAGTTTACATTTATATTCAGCAAAAGAATGTAAGCTTGGTACTTCTTTCCTGAAGTAGGCACATGGAACTTGACACTGGGATATCAGGCTGCTCTTCCAGTGCAGAGAAGGGAAAGAAATGAGAGTATACAAGTGGTCTAGGGAGGACAGTGAAACAACCCTGACTTGTTACCTACCTTGACCTATGTAGAAAGGTACTTCCACGAAGGACAGAGAAGAATCCAGAAAACATACTTTCTATCATACTTTTTGGGTCAGTGGTTCTCGAGGGTTAATACACCTATGAATCAACTGGAGAAATTGGTTAATAGATCGCTTCTGATACAGTACATCTGGAATGGGGTCTGGAATTCTGTATATGCAATAGCTCCAAGGTGATACCTGTACTGCTGATAGTGATCACAATTGGAGTAGCAATGTCTATAGAGCAGACATTCTCAAAGCCTAATGTGTATTTAAATCACCTGGAAGGCTGTTTCAAACAGGCAGCACTGCACTCCACTACCAGAGTTTCTGATTCAGGAGGTCAGGGGTGGGGCCTGCTAATGTGCCTTTTTTTTTTAAATTTAATTTTATTATGTTATGTTAATCACCATACATTACATCATTAGTTTTTGATGTAGTGTTCCATGATTCATTGTTTGCGGATAACACCCAGTTCTCCATTCAGTACGTGCCCTCTTTAATACCCATCACCAGGCTAACCCAGCCCCCTCCCCTCTAGAACCCTCAGTTTGTTTCTCAGAGTCCATAGTCTCTCATGGTTCGTCTCCCCCTCCTATGTCCCCCCTCTTCATTTTTCCCTTCCTACTATCTTCTTTTTTTTTTTTAACATATAATGTATTATTTGTTTCAGAGGTACAGGTCTGTGATTCAACAGTCTTACACAATTCACAGCACTCACCATAGCACATACCCTCCCCAATGTCTATCACCCAGCCACCCCATCCCTCCCACCCCCCACCACTCCAGCAACCCTCAGTTTGTTTCCTGAGATTAAGAATTCCTCATATCAGTGAGATCATATGATACATGTCTTTCTCTGATTGACTTATTTCACTCAGCATAATACCCTCCAGTTCCATCCACGTCGTTGCAAATGGCAAGATTTGGGGGTTTTTGATGGCTGCATAGTATTCCATTGTATATATATACCACCTCTTCTTTATCCATTCATCTGTCGATGGACATCTTGGCTCTTTCCATAGTTTGGCTATTGTGGACATTGTTGCTATAAACATCAGGGTGCACGTACCCCTTCTGATCACTACATTTGTATCTTTGGGGTAAATACCCAGTAGTGCAATTGCTGGGTCATATGGTAGCTCTATTTTCAACTTTTTGAGGAACCTCCCTACCGTTTTCCAGAGTGGCTGCACCAGCCTGCATTCCCACCAACAGTGTAAGAGAGTTCCCCTTTCTCCACATCCTCGCCAGCATCTGTCATTTCCTGACTTGTTAATTGTAGCCATTCTGACTGGTGTGAGGTGGTATCTCATTGAGGTTTTGATTTGGATTTCCCTGAAGCTGAGCGATGTTGAGCACTTTTTCATGTGTCTGTTGGCCATTTGGTTGTCTTTGGAAAAATGTCTGTTCATGTCTTCTGCCCATTTCTTGATTGGATCATTTGTTCTTTGGGTGTTGAGTTTGATAAGTTCTTTATAGATTTTGGATACTAGCCCTTTATCTGATATGTCATTTGCAAATATCTTTTCCCATTCTGTCGGTTGTCTTTTGGTTTTTTTGACTGTTTCCTTTGGGCAGCTGGGTGGCTCAGTTGGTTAATTTGGTTTTCTAAGGAGTTCCTGGGTGAAGCTAATGCTGCTGGTCCAGGGACCACACTTTGAGAACCACTTGTGGAGACTATCATTTTGGACTGTGTTTTCTTTGTTTGTTTTGACTCAGAGAGTGGACCTTCTTTCATTTTTTTCTCCCTTGGTCTATTTGGTTTCTTGGCCAGGACTATCATCTAGAGTGGAACTTTCTAGAGCTGATTGCTCTAACTACATGAAATATTTAAAATTTAACACCAACTGTATACATATTAGTTGTGCTAAGTAAAATTTGATCTGTAGAAAAATGGGTTTAATCTTATACACTGCTTTTATTTTTTGTCTTTTGATTAAAATAAAACTACAACACAAAAGCAATGCACTCTCACTTATAGGGAAAATTTAAATATTTGCTATGCAATGTCTTCTGCTATCTTTTTAATCCCTTCCCCCCTATATTTTTCCTTGCCAACACTAGTTAAACTGTTACACTTAGATTCCCCAAAAGAAATGGTTTCTTTTTCTGTGACATCTCATTCTCCAATATTGCTTCTACCATCTTTCCAGGTCAAAATTATACACATCTTCAAAATTTATCTCAATTTTTTGCTTTAGAAAGATCCTTAAGTAGCTGGTTTCAAATATGCTTCTTCTTTTCTCTGAATACTTTATATGTTATTGTGTCTGTTATTTACAACATTGTATGTGAAAATTTAAAATATTGGAATTAAGAGATGAGATATTAGAATATTTCATTTTCCCCAGGATACATAGCCCAGTGTCTTACAGTGTTCAAGGGAATGAGTTCAGGAATCAGACTATCTGGGTTCATATCTGTCACTCTCACATCTCTTCAGTTGGGGCCACAGACAATGTCTCTAAACCACAGTGTTAATTTCTGAAATTGGGGTGTTGTGGCTACTCAGAGCTTTAATTAGCTTTTACATAAAATGTTTGGAATTGTACATACTTCATAGTACTCAATAAACAAAAACTGTTTAATGAACAAATATTGAGTAAATAACTTGGCATTGTGACCTAGGTAACTGGGTGTTTAAATTTGGACAAGAGAGTGCACATTGAAAACAATAGGATTTTGATAATGAATTTTGGGTAATCTGTGAATTAACGTATCTATAATGGCTATAGAGATAGAGGGACTATAAATTACAAGCTCCAAATTGAAACAAGGCATGGAGGCCAAACCAGGTGCAGAACTTTTGAAATCGTGATGTCCTGGAAAATCAACAACATATGGACACTACATGCATAGCGTGAGTTCAGATTTATTGAATTAATGCCTTAAACACTGTTGGAAGCCTACTGAGAGTTAGTTGGACTACTCAGGTACACTAAATGTGTAGACTTAGTGATTTAAATATGACACCGTGGGAAATCATAAAATGCTATGCCAGAGTTTGAACACTTTTGCAATGAGGAAGAGAAGAGTGGCCCCGGACATCCAGTAGTTGGCCTGGTACTATTAGCTCACACTTGGTATTATTACAAGCTGGCCTGATGCTCACAATCAGCCATCACTGTTCCCTTGTTGAACATAAACAATCTCAGAGAAAGTCAACATCAGACAAGGCAAGTCTATGAGCATGATGGATCAAGACCAAAATAAGAACACTCTATAATCATGCCTGAACAGACTAAACATGAACATTATCCAAACCATTATATACCAAACACCCCTGTCTCCCATGTGTTATGAGTGCTGTTTTTTTACTCATTATCGCTGAAGGATCTTGTCTTTCCTACTTTTAGGTAACATGTATTAATATATCCAGTAATAGAGTTACTTTACCCCTATTTCCTGAGAGTAGTCAATACAGAGCAAAGCCCTGCTTCCTTGAACTCTCCCTCAAGTCACTTCACACAGTCCCAAATATTATAACAAGTCCTTTCTAACACCCTCTTACTGAGCCATTCTGTGGTTCCTCATGACGGGTGTCATCCCTCTCTGTCATCGCTGATAAACCCAACTTGTTCACTACAGCCATGATACTGATGCGCTTTGGCGGGGCGTGGTGGGGGTGGTTTGCACTGGGAGCAGATCCCTTTGGACAGTTTTGTGGATGATGGTGTAGGAGGTGGGGGTGAATAAACCTCTTACAATTTTTTAACTGACATTATCATCCTAGATCACATTGAAAGATATTGGAGCATTTGTTTTGTCCAAGGGCTCCACACTTTAAGCAGATTTGGTAAGTGTAAAGGCAGATTTATATAATAGTTAAAGCAGTTAAAGATTGTGTGTTACCTCCAAGGATTATTACTTCTGCAGTTCACTCTGGGAGAGTCCTTTAAATAACAAATTCTCCTAGTGTGTTTAAAGTGTGATTGATTATCAGAAATTTGATTTAGGAGGAATTTCTCATGAACACATTGAAAGTGGGATACAGCTGTAAGGGGAGATATTAGAACTTGTTGGTCTAGACAGTAATTTGATTTACATTCATTTTTTAGTTTCTAGGTACACTATTCTAAACTTAATTAAAGCCAACTGGGAAAAAATTTTGTTTGAAGAAAGGATGTTTCTTAAGGGCTCATGTGAAGTATGAAAACATTTCTGGTTTTTCAGATGAACATTTTATCACCTGAGGTGGAGAGAAAAATGCACCTTTTCTATATTTTCCAGGGAATAAATTGGCACCAAACACTTTTAGTAATTCAATTTTTAAAAATAAACAGCTTCTATTTTCTTTACTATCTATCTTATTCTCTCCTTCTTTTTCAATGTTTTGTAACAATAAGATACTCTCCACAGCACATACCTTGTATGAACCCAGCTTTATTTCAAAAGCTTTATTAGATCTTTTTTTTTTTTTTGGCAAAGATTTCATTGGAAATATGTATATATTTTTAATATTGCTGAAAACGAATTATTGCTATGGAATGGTTCCCTTCCAAATTGTTCCCATTGTTTCTGACAGAAAGTCACCAGCCAGAAGTAGCCACAGTGATCCCTTTTTTGTTATTATATACCTGATAAGAAGTGCATTCTTAGGGAGTCTGTGTACCACTTGGTCATCAGATTTCATTCATTATAGGAATAAGACAAACTACATATTTTGGAGAGGAATGATGGGCAGATCTATTGTTTTAGAATTTTAACCATAATTTTTAACTGCCTTTAATGTCACATGAATAACCATACAGTTCATTTGGGTGAGCCTTTAGTGTGGGAATGGAAATAGCAAAGTGAAAACCCAAGTTTCAACTCTGTTTAGGGTCAGCCAGGTCAGTGCCGGGTTCTGAGGATGTGGCTGAAGGTAGTGATGATGTGAGGGAAGCCTGGGGTGGCCAGGATGGAGACATAATCTTTGCTAGAAGTAGCTGGTATGTGGTGCACAAATGCCTGATGGGAAGCATAACTTGGTTCTCACATACAAACATTTGTGCACTGAACCTTCTCTACCTTTAAGTCCTCATCTTTTTCAGATAAAGGGGTCTGATTTATTTAAAAGTGAGTTAAACTAATGATTTAACTAAAATGATTAAGCTAGAGATTGAATCATATTACAACACCTGGATCTTATCATTTCCAGTTCATTTATTTCATCTTAAGAAAATGATGACAAATTTAATCTTAGTTTTGACGAACATGGTTTCTTAAAATGCTGTTTGGAAATGGATTCCTCAGATCAGCTAGCCCAATGTTTACAAAGTTCTTTTTTTTTAAAACATTTTATTTATTTATTTTAGAGAGAGAGTGTGAGCAGGGGCCTAGGGGAAGAGGGAGAGAGAGAATCCTAAGCAGGCTCTGTGCCCAGCGCAGGCCCATGGCGGGGCTCGATTTCACGACCCTGAGATCATGACCTGATTCGGAACCAAGAGCTGGATGCTCAACCAACTAAACTACCCTAGCCCCCTACAAAGTTGTTTTATGCACAGAACTAATTCTTCACATTAAATCTCACTCAGTATCCCAATATATAAAATATGTAATATCAGAACTTATTTTATTAAAATAGGAGAAGGAGGCAAAAGCTCTTCCTGCTCCAGTATCCCTTTCACCACCTTTCCCCTTCCCAAATGGGTGGTCCTTGAGATACTCTGTGAAATCCTAAGGTCTTCAGGAGTGAGGATGGAAAACTTCAGAGGATCAAGCTCCTCATTTTATCAGGGAGGAGTTTCAGTTTCAGTTTTTGAGAACCAATTGCCATTGAATGATAAAGACTAAACAAGAATACAAATGCCTTCACTCCATGCCCAGTTATTTTTTTATGAATGTCACTGTACTTTAGTGTGATCCTTTAATCATTAGGTGTTTTTTTTTTGTTTTTTTGTTTTTTTTGAGAAAATAAGATGCATGCCAGAAGGAATTGGAAAGTACTGGGGAAGAACCAGAGGTGTAAGTAGAAAAAGGAAAGTATGAGACATAATGACTTATATCTTGCTCTTAAAATCTTATATTCCTTCTTAATATTGATTTCTATAATTACTTTGATAAACACCAAATAATCAGCTGCTCATATTAAAGAATCATCTTGCTGAAGAGGCTTTGATTTGGAACCACAAAAATAAATTATATATATATAAAATAAAATTTTTATTTCTTGTCTCACCATAACTCTTACTGACATATTTAGTAAAGAAAATACTAAATGGGTCTCTGCATGGCCATTTCCTTCTCATCCCTTAGGGATCAAGTTAAATTTCATTTCCTCAGAGAGGATTTTCAGCAGGCTCTGCTTGTCATTTTCTTTCTTTTCTTTTTTTGTTTGTCATTTTCTAGGATGATACTTGTTTACCTCTTATAAATGAAATAATCCAGATTTATCCTTTCTGTATTTATTTCTTTATGATTTCTGTTTCTGCACATCTGAACTGTAAGCTCCATCATGCCAGAGTTCATGTCCTTCCTTCTTGGTCACTATTAAATCTCTAGCAACTAGTACATTTCTTGTCACATGGCAGGTGCTCCACATATAATTATTGGACAAATAAATGAATATATTCTATAAATAGCTATTTTAAGTATATCTCAATATCAGTCATATATAAATACTTTCTAAGATGCATATCATAAATATTTATATAAACACATTCCTAAATTGATACTCAGTTCTGAAAAGTTAGACCTCTACATATTCCTACAATTGTTAATGGTAATTATTGGGTGACATCTTGATGTGCATTTGTGGTGCTTATATTAGGTTGCAGAGTTCAGTGAGCAAACTTCATGAGGAAATATTTAGCCATATGCTTCTTCAGAATTGCAGTAAGAGTGTGACTAATCTCCGCAGGTTTTGCTTTCAATAATTTTGAATCTCCAAATGGTTAAGTTACTTTCATTTTAAGTTTCATCTTTGGCTTTTTCTCCAATTGGTACAAAATTAAAGTAAAAAATACAAGGAAAGATTAGATAACATAAATGGAATGTTTTCTATCCCCTAGAGTACTTATAATTTTGGATATAATAATGTACCGAAATTACTGAATTGTGTTTAATGAATAGCTTAGAGTATTCCAATCAATCAATAATCAATTGAACATCTCTTTAATGAGAGCCTAAGGCAGCATTGTGATACATATAAATATATAAGAAAAGGCGCATTCCTTTAGAGAATATAATGTCTATTAATGATGAAAATGTTACCCTGCAAACCAGTTGTTTAATTGCTTAAACCAAGTAGCATTAATTATATATGTAATCAAGGGTAACTAAGAAATGAATCACTGCAAGCGAGGATAATGATGGATGTTTAATGGAAGAGTTTGGATTTAATCTTAGTTTTGAGGAATAGGTAGTATTTACAGAGGTTATGGCATTTTTTAGGAGCCGGTGGAGGTTGGAGGGGGCAGTGCACAAAAGTTCAGGCTTCAAAGGAGCAAGACAACTTAAAGAAATTTGGTTGAACCTGGTAGAGCCAGACTTCTAAGAAGTAGAAAGAAATGAAGTATTGTTTTTTGGGTAAGAAAAGTTGATGGAAGACATAAGTTTGAAGCAGCTTCATGCAGTATGTAATATGGAAGCATCTTTTGTCCTTAAGTAATTCAATGGTGTGAGGCAACATGTATTTTTAGAAAAATTAATCTGGCAGTGATATGCAGAAGTCATTTTTTTTTAAGATTTTATTTATTTATTTGACAGAGAGAGACACAGCGAGAGAGGGAACACAAGAAGGGGGAGTGGGAGAGGGAGAAGCAGGCTTCCCGCTGAGCAGGAAGCCCGACGTGGGGCTTGATCCCAGGACTCTGGGATCATGACCTGAGCTGAAGGCAGATGCTTAACAACTGAGCCACCGAGGTGCCCCACAGAATTCATTTAAAAAGGAAAAAAAGATTTAGGGAAAGGGAAGTAAAAATATATGTTTAACTCTTCTTTTCTCAAGGATTTCTAGCTTTTTAAAAACACTCTTAAGTCATCCAAAACATAGTTTCCAACTAGAACAATACGTGAATCACTCATAGCTTAAGTATGACAAGGTGTATACTAAATGCATCCCAAATTGCAGATGTATGATTTAGAGACATTTTTGTTTATGAAGATATATGCAGTTAAGCACTTCTTACTTATTGTTACATTGAAACAAAACACTCATAGACATCTCTGTGACAGCTCCATGTAGATGAAATGTTTTCATTAGGTTTATGATAATAAACCAAACCCAGAACAAATTTATAGAGTGTGTGTAATGGTAGGAAATGAAATGAGAAGAAATTCATAATGATATCTCAATAGCATTCAAATTGATCAGTAGATAGTACGTGATTACCATTGATCTATTTCATATGCACATACAACAGAGGTTATCTTTAAACACCTCCAAAAATATGTTTCATACTGAAATCTACAATCAATAGTCTTTGAAAAGACAGAAGACTTGAGATGGATGCCAGGAATGAAAAAAGCTGGCAGCATCTGGGACCATATCAGGAGAATCAGCATTTCCAGAGGTGATAAAAGACACGCAGTTCAGTTTGTTCTTGGATTTAATTTCAGGATTTAAATGTAGTTTTTTGGTTTTGGTTTGTTTGTTTTTCAAAAAGCTATATTAGATTTAGCTATATCAACAGCTAGAATGATTTTATTCCTAGAATTAACCTGTTAGTTATCTATCTGGTTGAGCAAGCCAGAAGCCTGGGAGTCATCTTTGATGTGTTCTTTATTAACATGGCCCCCACTTAATCCATGACCAAGTGCTGTTGATTTCACTCACTACATATCACTGTAGCAGCCAGCTCTTCATCATCTCCGCTGCCATCATCCTTGTTGAAAATGATATCACCTCGGGCGCCTGGGTGGCTCAGTCGTTAAGCGTCTGCCTTCAGCTCAGGTCATGATCCTGGAGTCCTAGGATCAAGTCCCGCATCAGGCTCCCTGCTCGGCGGGAAGCCTGCTTCTCCCTCTCCCACTCCCCCTGCTTGTGTTCCCTCTCTCGCTGTGTCTCTGTCAAATAAATAAATAAAATCTTTAAAAAAAGGAAAATGATATCACCTCTTGTGTGATTATGCACCCTGCATTCGGGCTGGCCCTTGTGCAGTCTATTTTCTACATAGCAGCCAGTATGATTTTTTTCTGTACCTCTCCTCATCCCACATGCAAACCTTTCCATGACTTCTTATTCTTAGGAAACTATTCCAAATCCTTAATGACTAAAGGCCAAGTATGTCCTCATCGCTACCTATCTTTTTAGACTGATGGCATCACCCCCTCCCCAGGTCTTCCCATAAGAGCCATTCTCTTCACCAGCATGTATTCAGTGCATATACTGTCTCTTCTGTCTGGAAGGCCCTCTGCTGCCTGTTTTCCTACTTAACTATTATTTGTTCCTTGAATATTAGCTTCAACTTGCTTCCTGAGGGAAGACTTCTTTGAACTACTAGTTTAGAGCCTGTGATATTGTCATATGGTGTCTTAGGATCATGTTCCTTTTATTCAGAGCACTCAAATCTTTTATAATTATAAACTCACATTTTGACTTTTTATTTTATATTTGTCTCCGTGTACTAGATTTTGTGTTCTGTGAAAGCAGAAGTCATGGCTCCTTTATCTTGCCATTCTTTTTAAATTTATTTTCTTATTTTGTTGGGGGGGAGTGGCAACGGGCAGAGGGAGAGAGAGAATCTTAGGCAAACTCAATGCTCAGCGAGGCACCTAAGGCTCCATCTCATGACCCTGGGATCATGACCTGAGCCAAAATCAAGAGGTGGACACTTAACCGACTGAGCCACCCAGGCGCCCCTCTCTTGCCATTTTGTCCTTAACACTGCACATGCTGGACACGTAGTGGGTTTTTGATCTTCTTTTACTCCCACGCTTTTGACTAGTACTTCTTAGACCCATTGACAAGTCCCTTAGCCACACAGGCCACTGGTTTCCCATCTGAAAAATGGTAATCACTAAGTTCCTTTTCCAGTAAAATATATTCCTTTTGGCAGTATTTATTTAAACTACATAAGTGCAGTTTGACTCAGAAATTCCCTAAGACCCTCTGACTCAGGAATTCCACGCAGTTCCACTCCTGAGTATAAACCCAACAGAAGTGCATATATACGTCTCCTAGAAAATAGGTATAGGAATGTTCATAGCAGCATTATCATAACAGCCAAATTCAGAAAACAACTCAAATTTGCATCAAGAACAGAATGAATAAATAAATCAGAACGCATTCATGCAATGAAATGCTACCCACAATGAAAATGAAGAGAACATGGTAGACAAACCTCACCAACATAATATCAAGCAAGAAAAGCCAGAAACAAAAGAGTAGATACTTTGTGCTTTCACTTTCATAAATTTGAAAAATATGGAAAACTAATTGCTCTCAATAGGAGTCAGAAAAGTGATTAATTTTAGGGGCTACTGACCAGGAAGTGGTGTGATAGGAGCCACCGGAGATCTTTCTGGATCTGATTGATTGGTAGTTATATGGGGGTATTCACTCTAGAAAAATCAATGAGCTGAACACTTACCAATTTGTCCATTTTCTGCATGTGTATTATACTCTACTAAAAAGTTGGATGTATACATTCTATGACTATAAATAATTTCAAGTCCTGATATAATGATGAATATGAGAAAACAGGTTTTATCTAAGGTATGCCAGATATTTGTGAAGTTGTTTTAAAGTAATTTTGTCAAGAAGATATGAGACTGAAAGGTTGATAAGATATTTGAAAAATAAACAAGTTATTGTTTCTGACAGAGTCGGTTATTTAAATTTTTAATCATTTTCATTTTGTTGTCTTGTGTTTACTAGAAAATGATCGTTTGTATTTTCAAGATATTCAGTTATGTACATCCTTCTGATTATTAACTGATGAGACAGATATTTTCATTATTCTGCATTTGGACATTGACTAAAGTCTGTAATAATATCTGACATTAAATGAGCACTTATTCTATGCCAGACACTAGGCCAAATACCTTATATATAATACAATACCTCATTTAATCTCCATAACAACCTTGTACACTTGATACTCTTATTTTCATCGCCTTATGAATGAGGATGCTAAAGTTTGGAACTTAAAATGCCTTGAGGAAGGTCACAGGATGTATAAGTGATGGAGCACTGAATTGAACTGAAATTGAGAATTTTAGCCCCAAAGATGCTCAATAAACCCATTAATATTTGTTTAATATAAGAATTTAACAGAAAACATTTTTGCATAAGTCTATTTATTAATGATTTTCTAGTACTGCCTGAGACAAGGGCCTCACATTATAAATGTTCATATGATTAGGCCACATACGAATTTTAGGGAATTAATGTAATTTTTTGTTCATCCAGAATAGAATAGCTAGAGGGGGAAAGGTCTTTAAGAATATGGGCAAAGCTATAAAATAAACTCAATATTTTCTAAAAATGAAAAATAGTATTTATCTGATTAAGGTTGTCACATTTTATGAACAGAATTAGATAATAAATTACATATTTAAATAAAGTGTAATTTACCAAATTTCCTTATTTCTATAGACTGTTATAGAATTAATAGCCTAGTTTTCAAGGCAAGTAGTTTATGTCAATGAATGTCCTCATTATATAAATGTTATATACTCCCATCAAAAAATTTTTATAAGGATACATTTGAAATATATAAAATATATAGTTAATACTCCTCAATAATTTTTACAGCTAAGGCAAACTATTTAAAATCTCTGTGTAATCTACAAGTGACTTTTGAAATGTATGGGTAGGAGAAAACAAGACACAGAGCTGATAACACTGTTCCATTAGCAAAAGATTTCTTAGCACTAACATCACGATCAGTCATATTTTTTATCCCGGGGAACACCCTAAAATAGAGTAAAATAATGAGTTAGGTTTTTAACTGTAAGTAGTCATTTATAACTGCTTGTATTAAAAAATAACTATAAATGATTTATTAAAAGGTGAAGACTGCCAACAGTTATAGCACAATGATCAGTGTTGATATAAATGCAAAGATAATAGTAGCTGGCTATTCAGTTGAAAGTTCTCTCCTGTTAAATAGGAAAAAAAATCGCATGAGCTAAAATAGTTACAGATAATGCCCTGCAGACATTGAAGGCAATAACAGTTAATGTGACTTTAAGAAACAAATCTCCTAAGTCTGATACTTCTCCAGTTTGCTATTGATCTAAACCCGGAAGTCCCCTTGGGTTTAATGAACAACCGGTATTCATGCTGAGAATCAACATATTTCTGTCATTATCTCTAAGAAGTGAACTAGCCCTATCATCCTTTCATTGATAATAGAATATATCATATATTCTATGTGTACATATATATGATATATTCTTCTGAAAAATTAGTTCATTATTTCATTGACTATATTAATAAATTAGGAAGCTAAACTCTTCAAACACAATGACACTATTTTTATTTCATTATATTACAGGCTTGGTTTCATATCAGGAATAGCGTTACTCAGATTTTTGCTCTGGCAAAAACATTTCAATGAAATTATTTTTACTTTGCTTTAACTTACTTTCCTGGGATTGATGATGTCTGCTGGATGGTAAATACATTTCAGTGACCACAAGTTAAATGAATAAAATAAATGCTTCAAGAATTTATCAAAGAGAAATTGGGACAAGTATTGTAATCCCTAAAGAATGGGATAACCCATCATTCATCTATCTCCTAGGACAGAGACAAAACAAAGGGACAGTGTGTCCTGCCTTCTTTTTCTTCTTGTAGGTATTTTGTCTGGAAATAACCACCATGTTATTTGATCTAGCATCTCAATGTTAAAACTTAAAAAAATTCTTGTCATTGATTTACCTCATTCTGAGACCTTACAGTAAAGAGGAAAGATTTTCTCTTTTCTCCTGTTACCCTTTAGTAGAAACTGAGCATAGCAGTAGCTAGTAGAGAGGGTCTCCAGAGACCCCTGTTCTGCCATTCTGGATCTGGCCGGTCCCTTCTTTTTTTTTTTTTTTTTTTTCAAGTTTTTACTTAAATTCCAGTTAGTTATCATACAGTGTAATATTAGTTTCAGGTGTAGAATTTAGAGATTCATCACTTACATACAATACCCAGTGCTCATTACAAGTGCCCTCCTTAACACCTATCACCTATTTAATCCATCCCCCCACCCACTTCCCATCCAGTAACCCTCAGTTTGTTCTCTATAGTTAGGAGTCTGTTTCCTGGTTTGCCTCTCTTTTTTCCTCCCTCTGTTCATCTGTTTTGTTTCTTAAATTCCACATATGAGTGAAATCATATGGTATTTGTCTATGTCTGACTGACTTATTTCACTTAGCATAATACACTCTAGTTCCATCCCATCTTTGCAAATGGCAAGATTTCATTTCTTTTGATGGCTGAGTGATATTCCATTATATATACACATACCCCCTCTTCTTTATTCATTTATCAGTTGATGGACATTTGGGCTCTTTCCATAATTTGGCTATTATTGATAATGCTTCTGTGAACATCAGGGTGCATATGTCTCTTCGAATCAGTGTTTTTGTATCCTTTGGGTAAATACCTAGTAGTGCTGGCCAGTCCCTTCTTATTCATTATATGACCTCAGTTAGCTGGAGACAATTTGCACAGGAGAGTCTTGGCCCTTATTATTTTTCCTCCTGGCATAACTGTAACCAGCTCCTATCCGCACATCTCTAGCTGATGCCTTTTTGCCCTGCTCCAAGCTCTCAGATCACATTTAGAGGAGTGTCTGCCAAAGGCTTCCATTCACCTTCTTGTTCACAGTATTGCCCTTGGGCAGTAGAAGCTGCTTCCCTGCCAGTAGTTTGGGAACAAAGGCCCCCCCCAACCCCACCCACGCCCCCAGTTGACACAAAGCCAATGACTACTCAGAGCAAGAGATGCAAAGCTTAGCCATTTGCCTTACAGGCAAAAGAGATTTCATGTGTGATTTGTATTTCCTTGCTTCCTGTGGGAGCAGACTGAAGCTAGCCATCACTTGAAACCACATTATTAGTTAGCTTCTCCTTTTCTCTGGAGAACACTCCCTTAATGAATTTCTTGCATGAAAATCCCCATCTTGGGCTTTGCTTTTAGGGAATCTGACGTAAGACAATACGTAAATTTTATTTGTATGTTTAAAACCCAGAACAAATGGTACTTTGTCAGCAAATCTTCCACTAATCTCAGAAAGAAATAATTGATTTCTCTCTCTGAACCCTGTACGCTCCTTAGGGTGTTTATTATTGCCACCATGAATTAGAGCTATTAATATGTGGTTTTGCTCCTCACTAGCATGGATGCTTCTTGGAGTAAGAAATAGTTGGTATCACCTGTCCCATGTTCACTTCTTCTGCCTCTTCTTTTCATATATCTCAACCTCTTGGTCCCTCTGTTGGTCTCTCCTCCAGCCCCACTGCTCTCCTATAAATTCCTCAAGCTCTTTTCTGATTCTGGACCTTTGTTCTTGCTATTTCCTGTGGTTGGCATGCTTTTCCCCTCTGTCTTTGTCACAGTGCTGGTTATACTTCAGGTCTTGCCTTAAAAATCAACCTCTCATAGATGCACTTTCCCTGAACACCTGAACCTAACAGCACTTGCCACACTGATACGATGTTCATCAGTTCGTTTCCTTCATGCCTTCTCTTTTCCAGGACTGCTATAACAAGTACCATGAACTGGTGGCTTAAAACATCAGAAATTAATACTCTCACAGTTCTGGAACCTAGAACTCTCAAATCGAGGTGATGGCAGGGCTATGTTCCCCCCAAGGGAGAGTCCTTCCTTTGCCTCTTCCTGATGGCTAGCTTCGGGTGGCTGTTGGCAATCCTAGACAGTCCTTGGCTAGTGGACAAGTCACTCGAATCTCTGCCTCTGTCTTGCATGGTCTCCTTCCCTGGGTGTCTGTATCTCTTTATCCAAATTACTCTCTTTTTATAAAAAAATAACAGAAATAGTGGATTTGGGGTCCACCCTAACCCAGTGTAATTAGGTTAGGTGCTGCTCAATCAGGTGTAAAGACCCCACTTGCAAATAAGATCACATTCATAGGTTCCAGATGGACATGAATTTATACTTTTCAACCCAGGATCTCTTCATAACATTTAACACAGTCTCTGCTTGTGGGGATTATTCTCTTGTTTAATTGTTTGTTGCTAATCTCTTGGCTGTGTTTGCTATGTTCACAGCTGTTATCACTAGTCCCGAGATGAGTACCAGACCCATAGTAGGCAGGCAGTAAATGCCGAGTGAATGAATGAAAGAAAACATTCTTCAAGCATCAAGCACAGATTCATGTTAAACATGCATGTAGTTGATAATTCCATGCCTTCATAATGATGAATAACCTTATGCAGCATGAGTTTTGTCTACTAGCTTTTAGAGAAAGTGTCAGTTTCAATCATAAAACACTGAAACTTAAATGATGTTTATGACTCATTTATCAGCTTATTGTTAAATCACATACAAAAAGGTGGATCTTTTGCTTGGAACTGAAGATTTCATTGCATGCATTAAGTACACTTATTTATATGTCTATATAGATAATGGGATTTAACCGGTAGAAGTAAAGACAGCTCAAATAATCAGAACTTGTATTCTGGATGGCTTATCAGACATGTGATTATTAGTTGCCCATAACCTTCATACTCAGTCTACTCTGGGTATGAACTTTTTTGGAGAATGTGTCTTTTTCTTTCGACACAGTGAATGATTTCATAATAGACAAGGGCTGTAATTTGCAAAAACAATGAGATGTATTCAGAAGCTCAATGGGGCTGGTACTAATGAGAGAAAAAAACAAACATAAACAAAAACCTTTGCATATAAATGATGTTTCAGATATTAATTTTAATTAACTTGCTAGCGTTCAATATATGGTACACTGGTCTCTTATGATTATTTTCTTTCTTTTTTTTTTAAAAACAATTCTGACCCCAAAAGATATATTCAAGTTAGTACCATCAGGGTCATTGGGTATGTGCAACATGGAATTAGCCTGAATAAAATACTGTGGTTCTATTTACAGAGCCCAGGAGACCTATTGCATGAGTATTTTTTTGGTACTTTGGAGTGATGGTACAGCTGTTCAGCTGTAGAACGCGGAGTACAGCCGTTGGGACCATTGACAAGTCACATCACCTCTAAGTCACTTTCTCCTTTTTCAAACTGGAAATAACAGTGGTATTTCCCTCATAGGGTTGTTGTGAGGTTTTAAAAAATCACTCCAGGGGCGCCTGGGTGGCTCAGTCATTAAGCGTCTGCCTTTGACTCAGGTCATGATCCCAGGGTCCTGGGATCGAGCCCCGCATCAGGCTCCCTGCTCGGCAGGGAGTCTGCTTCTCCCTCTCCCTCTGCCTCTCCACACTGCTCCTACTCTCTCTCTCTCTCTGTATCTCTCTGTCTCAAATGAATAAATTTAAAAAAAAAAATTCTAAAAAAAAAAAATCACTCCATGTAAAATACTAAAAGCTGTGCCAAGTAGTTGCCAGAGCACCAGAAGACTGTTTTAACCATTACATACATGGCAATGATGATAAACAGAATGAGAATTTATTTCCACAAGTGCAAAAATTTTCTGTCTCGTGACAGAATAGCTTTTAGATGTCCATGTGGATAAGATCTTTCATTTACTTATAATTCTTTTTCTTTTTTTTTTTTTTCCCAACGAATTGACATTATTTCTCTTTAGTAAACATGATTTCAGACCGTTAGTCTGTTTTAGTCCTTGGTAAATAATGGTTTTCATGGAGTGGGAGGAGTGAATAGTAACTGTTTTCCCTTCCTGGTATACAACTATCAAGAATTTGAGCTTTTTGAGGTTTGCTTGGGACACCGATGGAATATCAAATGACAGGATATGAGCTAGAAAACAAACGTGAAGGTTCAAATCTCATGCTGTGGATGGATGTGGCAGTATGCAATGAATACGATTTGAAGTGAGTGTATTTAGGAAGTTCTAAATCTGGAGCTTATTAATCTTTGTGAAAAACTTTTTTTTTTTCTGAGTCACATTTCGTCTGCAGTGGCATGGGATATAATCTGTTTCTGACAATTCACCCTAAAACTTGGTGGCCAACCCTCTGTCCTCAGTGACATTATTCTGAGATTCCTCAACTCTGAGCAAGAGGCTTGGGAGGAAAGCAGAAAATATCTTATAGTGTGATCAGTTCTGTTCTCTCCATCTGGAGCTAGCCTACAGGTTGATTATATTTGAATATTTTTAACATAACATTAACATGGCACACATCATTTTGATTGGAAGTTTTACTCTTTTGCCAGCTATCATATTTACTCCTGTATTCTTCCCTTTTAGTTCTATTCTCTTCAGCTATAAAGATGAAATGTTTAATCCTAAATGTGGAAAACAATGAGTCATTATTAATCTATTTCTTCCTGCCCCCCATTGCTTTTCTTTTTAAAAAAGTATTTTTGCATTTTCTTTTGCCTCTATTCTTGTAACAATATATTGTCCCTAAGCTCTAATGCCATGTTACATTGTTTGTCTTTATATCATTTTAGATTTGCTCCCAAGAACAAATTTACTTGTTTATTTTATGGCATTTGCAATAGCAACTTATTACATTTATCCATTCCATTTTTAAACAGTTCCTATTAGTGAAGAATTCTTAAACATAATCTTCATGTTTTGAGGAACTTCCGGGTCTTCTCACAATGCAGACTATCATAGACAAAGAAGTTAATTTATTTGACTCATCTAATGTAGAAAGCCAGGAATAGATCTCCTGCCTCCTGGGATGGCTAGAACCAGGTGCTGTAAGTGCTTCTTTCTTATTTTTTAAATCTGCTAAATTATTATTGGAGTCACATGGTCCTTAAAACAGGCTCTTGAGTGCAAATCTGTTAAGAAAAAAGAGATTGCTGGAGCACCTGGGTGGCTCAGTCTGTTAAGCTACTGAATCTTGATTTCAGTTCAGGTCATGATCTCAGGGTTGTGAGGTGGAGGCCCCCACATCCGGCTCTCTGCTGGGTGTGGAGCCTGCTTGAGGTTCTTTCTCTCCCCCTCTGCCCCTCCCCCCTGCACATGTGCTCTATCTCTTCTCAAATAAATAAATAAATCTTAAAAAGAAAAAAGTGAGAGAGAGAGAGACTGCTGTCTTCTCATCAGTTTGAACAAAGGCCTTAGACCTGACTTATTGGTGATATGCCTGGTAAGAGGCATAATTTGAATTGCTGCTTGGCATTTAAATATCCACTACAAAAGCTTCATCTTACAGATTATTTTGACTTTTCTTATTGAAGATTGTGGGATTTCCAGCAGTTACTCATTAATTCTAGATGAGCTTTAAGTCCAGTGTATATAATATAATTATATAACTATAGTATATTATAATATGACTAAAATATATATTTTGTAATATGCTATACTATAATATTTCATGAATACCATGTGTCATTTGTACAGCCTAGTACACTTTTTTATTATGGTCTCATATTTTGTATTTAATATGTTGTAAATGTATTTGTATTATTAATGATAATTTTAAGTTGTTTCTTGTTTGGCAAAAATAGTCCACTTATTTGTTTCATCATGATATATTCTATGAGAGTCTGAGTAATCTTTGGAGTCAGACTTTTGGGAGTCAACTTTAAGCTCTGTTAATCTTCCTAAATATCCATTATTACAAAAATGGACAAAAGTTATTGGGATTAAATCACTAATTGAGATACTCAACAAAAAAGATCAGTGTGGTTTGTATTGCCATATTTCCCCATGACCATTTTCTCCATTTTGAAGATAGGTATTCTTAATAGTAAGAATTGGTAACTGGTATGTATATCTAATGTACAAATTGGAACCAGGTCAGAAAGTTTACAATTTTGTAAGAATGTCAGTGGTTGAAGGTGCACATTTTTTTTCTCTTAGTTGCTATCTTCTGTCTTATCCATTAAGCTT
The DNA here is from genome assembly GCF_002201575.2 of Neomonachus schauinslandi. Classification (NCBI taxonomy): domain Eukaryota; kingdom Metazoa; phylum Chordata; class Mammalia; order Carnivora; family Phocidae; genus Neomonachus; species Neomonachus schauinslandi. The sequence continues at coordinate 173,459,957 of NC_058403.1, read as the reverse complement.
CTTTTATAGTGTATTTTGTTTTGTTTTTTGTTTGAGTTTGCTGTTAATTGACGATTCTCCTTCTACATTTGAAACACTGTGGCTGGTAACTTAATAACTGAACAGGCCAGGTGCTGTTTTCTGTAATCCCCAATTCTAAAAACTGAGATTAACCTTTACCAAAGTTCCTAGTACTGGGTCAGTAGACCTCTTTATTTTTCACAAAAATGTCAGGGCTCTGAAATATTTCTTTCTCTAAGCACCTGTCAAAAGTCAATGAAGAAAAAGAGGATGTAAAAACAGCTGGTTGGATCATATTTGTAATCTTAATGACTTTGATAGTTTGCTGAAAAGTATCTTGCTCTTGGTAAAGATTGACAAGAAAGAGAGCACCAAATGCTAGACATCTGGAGGCCAATATAAAAGAAAAGGAAGACAAATACCCCTGGTAGGCTCTCTTGCCTTTTTAAGACACTGTTTGTTTCTTGTGAAAAGACCTATAGTCCACAGGTCACTATTAAACATGCACTGTAGCTTTTATTTTCTTTATTTGTGAAAAATGAAGTGAGGTCTGATAGTTTGCAGGCAGCCTCAATTTTCTGGTAAGATAGAATGATAAATTTTGCTGGCAGAAAAAGGGGAATAAAATAACATTCAAACACCCCAAAGATCTCTTCTGACTTTCATCCTTAGTCTTTCTTATTTTGTTATGGCATCAGACAGTTTTCAGAGAAATAATACTTTGGATTCATAGATTTATTACATGATAATGGTAGATGTTGTTATCAGTAGTTACGACCAAAGATGTGAATAATAGTAATGCCCAAAGCTTAAAGAGTACTTCATTGCTTTTCAAGCTCTTTTAAAATCACAATATAATGGATATACCCTGCAAAACTGTAAGGGCTGTGGGGTGCACATTCTCCTGTTTTATAGATAAGAATACAAAAGCTAAAAGAGGTTAAGTGTTTAATCCAAGGTCATCCAGATAGTCAGTGGCTAGCTGGGAACAGAATCTGATTATTTTATTTCTTACTCAGTATTCTATTTTACTGCACTAGCTCTCAGAACATATAAAGTGACATCTATGTGGATGAATCCAAAGTGCATAAAAACAAAAATCCTAAGAAATTGTTTTCAAATCTGTAACAATGACTAGCCAATGTGAATATTGGCAAGGCACAATTTCTTTTTTGTTTAAATTTTTAGGAGGGAATTCTCATCATATTGACCCAATAGAAATCAGATTTAAGTTCATAGTACTGTGACTTCATTTATGTTTCCAAAAGCATGGTGAGCTTCACACAAAACAATTTTCCATCTTTTAAGTCTTGCTAATCCACTTTAAGCTAGGCAAGAGTCACGCATCATCTTGGCCGCTGTGATCACATACAAACCACCTCTGCTAATCTCTTCAAAGGGGATTTTCCTTTGCACAGGCATACTGCACAGCATGGGACTTACAAGCAGTTCCTTGCAAAGTTTCCCAGGTTCGTTTATAATTCAGCCTTTATCCTAAGACTGTAGCACGGAAGATCTCTTCCAAATAATTCAGGCCCTTTCACTGCTGCTTCTAGTTGTCTCCCTAGCTGTTTAATAACTGATGAAGTCAAGGATGCAGGCATTACAGCAAGGATTAACTGTGATTCACATCATTTATTTGCAAATGGAAATAGAAACCTACCCTGATATTTGACACATTGAGTTTCCAGGATGTATCAGAGAGTTTTGGCTGTTGAGTTTTCTTAGCTTAGTAAATTATATGCAAAAAATAGTTCTTCTCTCTTGTATCTCTGAATGCAATTTCCATTTTAGATCAGGCATTTGAAAATCTGAAGCACGATTTAGTTAGCTTCTAGTACATAATGAATGGCATTATAAATAAATATGAGTGAGCAAAATATAAGCACAATATTTCTTTAACAATTGGACAGAGAGCTAAAACTGAAAGAAGTTTATAAATCCTAGCTTGACACACTTCATCTTAAGACAAACAAACCTTTACACAATTTATATACGTTCCAGGAGAAAAAAAAAAAAAGGCAAACGTTGAATTGGTGAATTTAAGGATATGAATTTAAAAGCTTATTTTGCTATAAGGTTTGTAATATTTTGCTAATATGTGACTTAGTTCTCCAAAATTGTAGTTCAAGAGATTTACTTTTATAGTCTTGTGTATTATAACTTTGGAAAAGTTTATCATTTAGAATCATCTTTATATTCAGTGTAGCATATCCCACATGACTGACTTCAATTCTAGTGGTAACTCGGTAAAGCATGCCACCAGTAACAGTATGATTGCACATCCTTTTGTTGGTTGTTTGGCAAAATTTATAGGCTTCTAATTTTAATCTAGTCCTTCTGCTGAGAACTGATACTTGAAATGCTAAAAAATAAGGCAGAAGGTCATTGAACATCCTTTCTAGAGGACGTAAAATCATATCATTGCAAGCTCTTATTTTTCTAATACCTAAAGCTTTACCAACTTGAGGTGGGAGAAGCATGAATTCTTAGGTTGTTTTCTTTTTTAGAACATATCTTGACTATTCTAAGAACTATAATTGGATTAAAGAAAGGATAATGATTTGTCTTTATCAAAAATATTGATTGCAATATCTGTCTGACCTATGTATCTATCTGTCTGTCCACCTATCCAGTATCTCTAAGAAGAAAAGCGGAATCCCCACCTTAGCAAGAAAAAAAAAAAGATAAATAACAATCGTCTCATAATCTTAAATTCTTGATCCATCTTCCTTATGACCAGATTTTAAATATAGAATGTGGGCAATCAGAAATGCAATGTAAAATACATAGTAACTTTGCTACTCTTCCTATGCTGTCCCTTTAAATTGTTACTCATATCAGCAAATAGCTCATTGGAAAGTGAGATTACCTTTTGGAAAAAATGGAGAACAGAGTGATGTCAAAAACTCAGTTATTGCTTCCTTGGGCTGTAAGAATGGCTAGTAACTTTAGTTAGTTTCCTATATCGTGTGTTTGTGTATTTATCACTAGTTCCTTTTTGTGAGGGAAAATATCTCTTAGTGGAACAGCAGTTCCTTAGAAAACCAGGTCAGGTTAGTTAGGTTAAATGGCCAAACGACAGTGGAGGGGTGGCGCAGGTTTTACCTCGATTCTTATTTCGTTGATAATCCCCTGGAGTTAGGCAACTAATCTCTTGATTTTGAGTGCATCTCTCTGGCTGTATCCCCCACATCTGTATTCTAAACTTCAAGCCCCATTAGCATGTAGAATACTAGGTACAGTCCTGATGAAAGTTTATTTGGCACAGTGTTCATCCTGTTATGCACAAGTGCATAGAATTAAAATAATAATTTCTAGTTGATTTCATGCTTCCATAGTTTAACGGTCTCCAATGCTACTAGTAGATCCATTATACATATTTTTGTACAGAAAAGATGTACTGAAAGAAAATGTCAGCTTTTGAATAAACCTGTGTCCAAATTTACTCCAAAATGAAATTGAAAAGAAAATTGGAAATATGACTTTTAGAAGGATTTACTACTCTCTCCTTTCTGGGTAATTTGATACCACAGTATTCATAATGATCAGTGAAATACTAAGGGCAATTTTGTGCTCATCTCTACACCAACCTGACATCTCCTGTTTTTACTTTAAGTGCAGTGAAATGTAATTAGCCAACAGCTTGGGGCTTGATTAAAATGTCACATTTTATAAATTTATGGTCATCTTCTGTGCCTTCCTGAAAGTGAAAGACTCAGAATTCAACTCAACCTACATGCCGGGTAAAGGTATTCATTCATTAAAGAAAAGGGAAATGAACTCCCTGGTGGTATTCAAGAGTTTCTATCCATTTCCTTATAAAGTACACGTAAATGATTTATAGAAACTAAACTTGAAAACCTTTGTGTGGATTTTGATTGCTAATTTTGTAAAACAAAGGCTACAGAATGCATCTCCTTAATTATTTAAAATCAATAATAATAATAAAACTAATAATAAAATTAGAACTGGTTTCTGACTGCTCTGAATCTCCTAATAAGCTTTGCCAGGAAACTTGACAGAATCTTCCAGAAAGAGGTGGGGTAGTGTACCTTCCACTTCTTGACCTTTGGCTCTACCATGGGACTTTAGGCAGTGGGACGTAGACAAGTGACGGCCAGTTCTGAGGCTAGGCCTTATGAAGACTTGGGCATGTCTAATGGTTCCTCTGCAATCGAACGGAAAGATCTCCCCTGGGATCTGCCCTGTCACATGTAGCAGACCTGAATGAGGAGAAAATCTCAGACAGACCTATGCTTGTTGTAGAGCACTCAGATGGTCTCTCTCCAGATCAGCCAACCACTAATCAGCTGACCCACAGATGTGTAACAAATAATTGCTGATGGGTACCACTGGCATTCCACGGTTGTGGGTTAGGCAGCAATAGTTAATTGATACCGAAATGTAAGAAAATGACAAGTAGGATCAACTAAATAGTGCTGTTCATGGATAAGAATTGTACTCTCCAGCACAAACAAGGAAATGACTAACATTGGGGGATAGATGTTTTAATAATTTAGCAGATTTTTCTAAAAGTAATGCATTTACAACCTAGGGGTGTTGAAAGCAGAAATTCCCTGCATCAAATGATATATTTTTATAGAAGTAAGCACTCTTGAGATACTAGTTATTAGTCTAATTGATAAACAGGACAACTTATTAAAGTGAGTACCAAATGACTTCATGATTTTCTTTTACCAGTACCATGTTATATTTGTCAAGGTTCTCCTTTGAAGATAATGCAATCCTTTCTTCCTAGATTCAGCACCAAGGGATTCATTGAGGGACTTAAATAGATGATGGAATCATTGGGAAGATTGAAGAAACAAACTCTATTGTGAGCTTCCAGGAACGAGTCTCAGAACTCATTACAATATTGGGCCCCCAAGGTAGCTGCTGCCTGAGCCCTGCCCAGGAAGATGCTGCCCTACCAACCCCAGAACCACCCAGCTTAAGTGGTGAGCCACAGAGGTGACACAGTTGCCTTTCTCTCTATCTAACTCAGCATCAAATCGGAGTCTCCCTCTGGTGCATCTGATTCATAAAGAATAGAGCTAGAAGGAAGTCAGTAAATATTTGTAGAGTCACCAGAATGTCTACAATGTGCCAGTCCCTGGCTTAGTCAATGGAAAGACAGCAGGAAACAAAACAGAGACCCTTGCCCTAATGGACCTTACATTTATGGAGTGGGAAACAAATAAAAATATATAAAATATATAGTGTATTCATGGTGATAAGTACTGCAGGAAAATAAAGGAAGGAAGAGATGAGGCAGCGCTGTCAGTGAAGGTATGAAACTTAAATATTTTTGTTTGAAAATGCCTCACTTTAAATGTAACAGCTGAGCAGAGTCCCAAAGGAGGCGAAGGAATAAGCCATACAGACATTTGGAAGAAGAGCATTCCAGGAAAAGAGAACAAGTTCAAAAGCCCTGGGGAATGGGGGAGAGCGGAGCTGAGTGTTTAAGAAATGGCAAAGAGGCTGATGTGAAATGAAAAATGCTGAGAGTAAGAACACAAGGGCCTCAGAAAAGTAATAGAGAATCAGATTGTGTGCCTTCTTACAGGGCACAGTAAGGATTTTGTCTTTTACCATAAGTGAAATAGGAAGTCATTGGAGAGTTTGACAAGATGAATGACTTGAACTGACATTTTTTGCCACTTAAAAAAAAAGGTGAAATCCACAGAATATAAAATTAGACATTTTGAAATGAACAATTCAGTGGGATTTACCACATTCACAATGTTTCATAACCACTACCTCTATCTAGTTCCAAAACTTTTTGTCACCCCAAAAGAAAACCCCATCCCTACTAAGAAGTCATTGCCCACTCCCCATCCTTCTAGACCTGGCAAACACCAATCTGCTTTCTGTCTCTATGGACTTACTTATTCTGGAAATTTCATGAAAATGGAACTGTATAATATGTGACCTTTTGTGTCTGGCTTCTTTTACTTAGCACATGTTTTCTAAGTTCATCTACGTTGTAATATGTATCAGCACTTCATTCCTTTAATGACTCAATAATATTCCATGGTATGTATATACCACATTTTGTTTATCCATTCATCAGTTGAAGCATTCATCACTTGTTTCCACCTTCATCTACCAGTATTTGTTTGATTACCTTGTCTTTCAACTCTTTTGAGTACATACCTAGAAGTGGAATTTCTTGGTAATATGGAAATTCTGTATTAACTTTTTGAAGAACCACCAAACTTTTTTCAGTGCAGCCACATAATTTTATATCCTCAGGCTCAATGTATGAGGGGTCTAATTTTTCCATAGCCTCACCAACATTTGTTATTGCCTACCTTTTTGACAATAGCCATCTCAGTGGATGTGAAATGGTATCTCATTTTGTTGCCATTTTTTTTTCCCAAACAAAATCACCCTGGCTGTTCTCTTGAGAATTGACTGTATGAGGACCAGGGCAGAAGCTATAGTAATTGTAAGAGTATTCACTTCAATAAAAACTACTGTTGTCGAATGGCAAATGAATTTTCTTTGTCTGTTGAAGAGCTGTATGAATGTCCAGAATGAAAAAACATGAAGCTATAGATTTCCCTACAGGGAAAGTCATGTGGAATGCTAAAAGAAAGAAAAGCAAAAATCATAACACCCTCACAGAATGGTCACAGAATCTTGAACCGGGCATATTTGAATGAGGTCACGCAGTTCCAGAAGATGAGGGCTATGCTTGGGAATGAATTTACAGCTTTTTATCAGTCCTTTTCCCTTTAGCTGTAAGAAACAGAGAAACTAAATGAAAACTGAGTCAAGTAATAATGGAATTGTCTCCTGCAACTGTTACACCAGGGGAGATCAAACTCAACTCAGAGAAGAGGCTTAAGTGATGTCACCCCAGGACCCAGTTTCTCAAGTTCATCTGCATCTACTTCTCTTCAAGCGTGCATATCACTGTAGTACTTGCAACGTTTATTCTATCCCAGCTTTAAATACTTCAGGAAAGATGTGAGTTCTTCCCCAGATGTCCTAGTCAATGTGCCATGGCACCTCATTGACTCCAGCTGATCATGAACCAACCACACGGGCTGAGTTGCATCAAGGGCTCTCAGCATGAAGGTCCCACACCTAGTGCACAGACGACAAAGGAGGAGAGATGGATTGCCAAATGACTGTTAATAGAACGGAGTATCTGAATATTTGTCCTCACTCTGGTAGTTTTTCATTCTCTAAATTTGGATGTGTTGATATCTCTGAATCTCAATGGCCTTATTTAACCATCAGGGATGGAATTCTTTATTCCATATGTTTATTGGGAAGATGAAATGAGATAAAACCTGTAAAATCCTTTGTGTATTATAGGCACTGAACAAATGACACCTGCTGTTCTTATTAATCAAAATGATTATAATAACCATAGTTAAATTGAATAACACTTAATATTTTATATGTCATCACCTACCCCTGTGTTTTGCCCATAATATAAATGAGTATGTACTGTTGAATAGGAAGTCATCTGTCTTTACTTCTTTTAACTAACATTGACAATGATGATAAGTTTGTCTTGTGTATTCACTGAAGAGAGTTCAGAATCCTCTCTACTGTCTTACAGTAAATTCTTGTACTGTCCCTTGTTCTTATTATTACTTGTTATTATTATTCAGAAGACATGATCGGTTTATCAAATATCATAGATTTCATCCCATTAGTTTAGCCCATTCCTTGACTTTGGCATTTATTTCCAGGCCACTAAAATCATTTTCATTTGTATCACTACTTCATGGAGATCTTTTGCAGAGGATATGCTTTAGATTGGATTCCCCCAGAGGCAGAACCTGAGACAAGGACTTGAGTACAAGTGCATTCCTGGGAGATGATCCAAGGATGTGCTGAAAGAATGGAGCAGTGTAAAAGTGAAGAGAAGGCAGCTATAAATGGTGCATTTCAAGTCAGGTACCATGCAACTAGGTGCTTCTGTGGCAAGTGTGGGACACATGAGGAAACACAAAGTTCTGAGTTATCCCACCCAATGGGCAAGGACTTATATACCAAGACTCATGTATTTATACAACAGATCTTATGAGTTATTGGTTGAGGGGTTGATTCTCCAACACTTCCAGTCTCTTATTCATGTTGCAAAATGGGCTCTGGTGGAAAGAAAAATTCCTCAGAAAGAAATGGAGGGGCTTATAGTTGTAGTTGTAAGAGTGTGAATATGGGTAGAGCACAGACAGCGTCTGTTCTGGATGTATCTTAGAAAATAAGAATGCATCCTTTTTTTGTGGTCATGTGCTTTACATACACCAAGGAGATATATAACTATCTCCTTGGTGGGTGTGTGTGTGTGTGTGTGTGTGTGTATACACACACACACTTACATATATATATATATACACTTGCATATATATATATAATACTTTACATGCACCAAGGATATGGTGCTTTACATACATGTGCTTTATATACACCAAGTTTGTGTGTGTGTGTTTGTGTGTGTGTGTTTGTGTGTGTGTATAAAACCTACTTGTCAATCCTAAGTAGTGGCAGATCTCAGGTACTATATGTGGTCTTGTTAAATGCAAATCCAATTTATACATTGTTAGGAAGTTTAGTGTAGAAAATACAGATCCCATTGAATATTAGAAGAAAAGTAACCGTCTATGATGAACAGCCACTGCCTCACTGTTTACATATTTTGAAAATCATTTATTCTGAAAAGAGGACACACCTTTGAATATATATCTGTAAAGACTGGCCCATCTGCTGAAATACAGTAGCAGGGACTTGCAAATTCAAGAATGGAGTCAAAGTCAAGTTTGAGAGAATGGGAAGAGTCAGGAAACAATGAGGAAAATTCATGTGAGTTTACTTAATCCTGTGGGGGAACATGGAAAGTGGGAATAGAAAAGATTGCTTGGATTGGGTTGCTCAGAGCCCCACAGATTTGGAATTATATAGGCTATAGGCTTAGAGGGTCAGAATAATGCAAGCTGTGAGGGTCATTTTATCTGAATCGATCCTGAAAACCTACCTGGTGGCTCGCCCTGTCACAAGGGTTCTTAACCAGCATTTTATGAAGCCCCTGAAATTGTGTGCAAAATGTGCAGTGTGTCAATGCATTTTTATCTTTGAAGAGGGTTCACTGCTTTGATCATATTCCTAAGAGACATCCAAGCACCAAGAAAAGATAACAATTGCAAGTCTTTGGAAAAGTTAGAGAATTTATTCATGCTTGGGACTTGGAAGGGAAACCTCTTGTGACTTATTAAGCACAATGTAACAAGTGATGGGTTACTTGTTACAAGTGAGGGAGAGGGTGCTGATTCTGTTGTACTGAGATTCAGACGAAGACAAGGACAAAACAGTGATCAATTGCCATAGAACAGATAACTGCAGACAGGACACCCCTGGAATCTCATTTACTCATTTTTTCAACAAGTTGAAGGTCAGTAAATTGAACCAACATAATTTGGATGTTATAATGTGTCCAGATTGTTCCAGCTTTGGGCTATCCAGTGCCAGAGCCAGTGGCCCTATGTGGCTATTGAGCATTTGAAATATGGCCAGTGCCACATAGAGAAGTGATAATATTTAAGAGATATATTACTATATAGTAGTATATGTAATAAATATATTTTACATTAATTTCACCAGTGGTCTTTTACTGATCTGATTAAGCTTCCAGAAAAATTTATAATATGTATGTGGGTCTCATCACATTTCTATTGGACAGCACTTCTAGATACTGACAAAGACTGTGTCCTGTTGGACGTTCAATTCTAATGGATAGAAGAGACAATTAACAGTAGACCTACTAAGTGAATTATATAGTATGGTAGAAGGTGATGAGGAGTTTGGGGGTGGGGAGGAAATAGCTGGAATAAGAGGGATCAAGTGCGATGGGGTGGTAGAATGTATTTTTCAAACTGAGTGTGAGGGCAGGTTGCTTTAAGAAATTCGAACATTTGAACAAAGAACTCTGCAGTACGGAAGAAGAGTTTTGCAGGAAGTAGGAACAGCCAGTGCAAAGACCTTAATGTGGAAGCTTCCTTGACTTGTTTGAGGAACAACAAAGGGACCAAGGAGGCGGGAGTAGGGTGAGATCAAAGGGAGAGTAGTAGGGACTCAGGTCAGATTGGCAAGGGGTGTGCGAGGTGGGACAGATTATGGCATGTTTGAAGACATAGACCTTTGAAGTCTTAGACTCAGAATGAAATGGGGATCCACTGGAGAGTTTTGAGAGGGGGAATAGCCCAATTTGACTTACATTTTAAATGGATTGCTCTGGCTGGTATCTTGTGATGGTGAATCAGGAGACCAGCTTGCAGGTTCTGCAGTATTCTAGGCGAGAGATAGAAATGGCTCAGACCAAGGGGCTGGCAGTATAGATCCTGAGAAAGGTCAGATCGCCAAACCATTCAACTCCCTCCCAAAATTATTTTCAAACTTAGGACAAATAAGGGAGATTTTAACGTTATTAGCAGGTTTCTCTGCCAAAACAATATAGAATTTACTTCTTGGTCCACTTGTATACAGATTTGAGCTCTGTTCCTTTTATCCCCATGCAGGCTTTGAGTTATTTATATGTTACTTAAATAGGTTCAAGCTTTTCTCTGGGAAACAATTATCCTTAGGAGGTGGGGGCTTTGCATATTTGATTATCAGATATGCATTTCCTGTTCACTGTCTTTCTGGAAATTCTATTTTCTGTGAAACCTCAGATGGATGGTAATAATAAATGTTTGCTCAGCAGCAGCTGGTCCCAGATTGTTATCCTGTCGTGAACATATTTTATTTATTCATCGTCATCTTTTTTAACCTCTTTTGGTAGCCTTTGCTTTTCTCTAGGCATTATATGTGAAATAAAAATATGTAGTGCTTAATGTGTTCACTTTCAAGTTTCTCTCACTGAATTAAGTACAATTGTATTTATATTAAAAGCCTCACGCAACCTGCTGTGCATCACTGCGGATTTAAATAAGAACCTGAAAAATGAAGAAAGATCTTCAAACATTGCATAATGTTAGGACAAGTGCTCCACTTTTTAAAGTGCTTTTGTAGGGAGGTCTTTAATGTTGACTTTGTATTAAGAATGTTGTTTTCAAAAGAATTTGCTAGTGTTAGATTTGAAAGGGTTAGGGAGAGAATGGAAGAACCCATCCCCATAAAGTCTACTATAGCATCAATATAATTCTTATTTTGTACTAAGTGAAATGAAAAAAAAAAATTTTAATGGACCATAATGTTCTGTTTGTGCTGCTTTCAAATGGGTGACACACTTTATCTGATGATCATATTATCCAGATCAGTCTTAGATAATATTTAGTAACCCAAAACTGAATGAAGGTTATTTATTCTAATGCCTGTGTGACTTAGGGATTATTTTTTTTTCCTGACTAGACTTATTTGATCTTAGTGTGAGTAACTCAATTGTTCAAATCCATTAGGAATTACCACCAGATAAACTGATAAATTAAAACGAGTTGTTCTTAACTCTGATAGCTTGCCTTTTGAAGGAAAAATTTGAATAGTTGGTAAGGCTATGGTCTTCAGTGGCAAACAGATCTGTATTCTGACCCCAACTCTCTGACTTACCAACTTTGCAACCTTGATCAATATAATCAATATTTCTGAGCCTCTGTTTTCTCAATACAGATACAGAAAGTTTACCTTATAGTGTTGCCATAAAGAGAAAGGGAAATACTGTTTGTGCATTAGCTTTTTTTTTTAAGACTTTATTTACTTATTTGACAGAGAGAGACACAGCGAGAGAGGGAACACAAGCAGGGGGAGTGGGAGAGGGAGAAGCAGGCTCCCCACTGAGCAGGGAGCCCGATGCGGGGCTCGATCGCAGGACCCTGGGATCGTGACCTGAGCCGAAGGCAGACACTTAACCAACTGAGCCACCCAGGCACCCTTGTGCATTACCTTTCGATTGCTACCTCACAAGTTACTGCAAACTTAGTGTCTTAGCACAACACCCATTTTATTATCCCCTCACTTCCGTAAGTCAGGAGTTCAGGAAGGCTCAATGGGGTGGTCTGTTTAGGGTCCCACAAGGCTGAAATTAAGGTGTCAAGTGTCAGCTCACCTGGGCTCTTACCTGGAGAGGCTGGGTGAGAGTCTATTTCCAAGCTCATTGAGGTTGTTGCTAGACTGGTTCCGCGTAGTTGTAGGACTGCGATCCTCATTTCTTTGCTGGCTACTGGCTGCCAAGATATCCTCAGCTTCTCAAGGCCACCTTTGTGCCCTGGTGTGTGCCCTGTTCATCTTCAAAGCCATAAACAGCATGTTGAACCTTTCTGGTACTCGGCATCTCTCTGCCTTCCCTTCTGCAGACTCTGCCTGATGCTCTTTTCTGTTTCTGCTTCTTAGAGCATGTGTGATGATTTTGGGCTCACCTGGATAAACCAGGCCACTATAGCTATTTTAAGGTTAACTGACTAGTAACCCTCATTACATCTGCCAAGTACATTTTGCCAAGTAACGTGGTCTCGGAGGTGACACCCAGGGGCAGAGTCATGGGGAACAAAATTCTGCCTACCACATTTTGCAAAATACTTAGCATGCTTTGCTTGAAACAATGAATGCTGACGACTGGTTGTTTACAGCAACAATGAGGACAACACCCCCATGCTGTGGGCATCTCTACATTCTAAACAAATGTGCTACCCTGAAGTAAATTCCAAGGCATGTTAGTTACTATGACTGTTTTTAACATGCCTTGTTATGAAGTTGGACAATACCACAGTATTTCAATGACAACTTTATTCACCTAAAATGAGGAATGAAAATTAGAGAGGAGGTGTTAACCTTTATGCCTTTTCTGAGGTTTGTGGGAGCTGGGAACTGGATGGATTGATAATAAGACAATGTATGTTGTGCTCACAGGGAAGGGAACCTGCTTTTCTGAAGGAGCCCTTACGTTAGAAATCATTGGATAAATGTGACAGGAAGCATTGGGATGGTGACAGCAGTGTTAGCTGTATTCAGCAAGGAAAGGTAAGAGAAAGAGCATTCCAAGGAGAGTAGTTGAAGAGAGGAGAAAGAGGGAGGCTTAGAGGGTTTACTCAGAGTGAAAAGAAGTAAGGGTAACAGCAGTGTGTACATAGAAACTATGTTGATTAACTGGATGTTTATTAATGTTTACAATATTTAAAACACACAACAGCACTTGGAAGAAAATTAAACGAGCACACAAAAAGTGAAACTCATCATATGGGAGATGCTGTTGATGCCCACCCTTATTTATCACTCTCCATCCCCAGGATTTCTCAACCTTGGCACTGTTGACATTTTGGGCCAGTTAAAAAAAATCTGTTGTGCGGGCGGGAGGGGGGTGGTGGTTCCGGATGTTGTAGGATGTATAGCCGAATCCCTAGCCTCACCCACTGGATGCCAGTAGTCCCATCCCCATCCCAGTTATGACAGCCAACAGTGTCTCCAGAAGTTGCTGATTGCTCCTGGTTGGGAAGCACTGAGCTAGACCAGTGGTTCACACACTTGAGTGTACATCAGAATCACCTGGAGGGCTTGTTAAACCAGACTGCTGGGCCTGAGCCCTGAAGTTTCTGCTTCAGTCTTAGGTACTGCTTGAGAATTTATATTCCTAGTAAGTTCTCAGGTGATGCTGATGCTATTGGTCCAGTGACCACACTTTGAGAACCCCTGCTATAGATACCTAAAGCTTCCTGCTGCAATCACCTGATGCTGTCCCTGAGGGCTTTCTCTGGCAATCTGCCCCTTGAAACAGGCATGAAGTATTAGAGAATCAGTGACCTGGGAGTAGCCAGTAGGGGGTAGCGATTAGGGAGGGGAGTAGGTAAATACCTCATGTCTCTTACCTCTTAGGTAAGGTTCTTCACAGTTTCCCAGCGGTCTTCCCAATGGCATACAGCAATAATCTGTTCATTAACTCATCTCTACTGGCTTCTTCCTTTCTCTGTCTCACTTTTCTCCTCCTCTACTGGCACTTTCTGGTACCACCTCCCAAATGAACTACATTTGCTCAAACCCTTATATGGCAGTCGCCTTCTGGGAGAACCTAAATTAGGGCACATGTTGTAACTATAATTTCTAGGTTTTTCTTTTTTCTTTTTGTTAAGGACTGTTAATTTTTCCTCCCTTTAGCTCAGAGGTTCTCAACTGGGAGCAGATTTGCCCCTCTCTGCCATTGGATATTGGCAATATCTGGAGACACTGTTGGTTGTTATGAAGGTGGATGATAGATAGGTGCCACTGGCATTTCGTGGATAGAGGCCAGGGATGCTGCTAAACATCCTATAAGAAAGAAATGTAGGGACGGGACAGCTCCTGCAAGAAAGAATTATCTGGTTCCAAATATTAGCAGTGCCAAAGTTGAGAAACCGATTTCTAGCCTAAAGGATCCAAGGAGGGTGCATACCCAGAAGTATGCAGTTATCCTCTCTGGAATTACAAGCTTAGGTTCAAGTTCGGAGACAGTTAAGATTCTGAAGTGTAGCCATTCATCTACCTGAGAAATAGTAGGCACATTCATTCCAAAGTATTTTTTCTTATTCTGTTAATTGGATTATTCTTATTCCATAAGATCTTTGAACTTTTTAAAAAAATACTTTCTCACAAGTATATGTTCAGTTTTCAGTAAATGCAATTTTATGAAGGATTAAAAAATGCAGTTAATATGTTAATAGATATTTTTGAAAGTCTTGCCTTTTCTGTTTTTCTTTCATTCTCCTTCTCCCCCTTAAGGAAAATACCAGCTGCTTGTTATGTGTGTTGAAGTGTATCCCAGGTCAATGTATTATGCAGCTCTATACGTGCATCTGAGCATCCTATAAGAGAAGAAGGTGATCACCAGGTTGTTTCTATAGAAATATCAAATTAATTTTTGGCAGAAGATTGAATTGCCATTGCACTGCTGGAAATTGGTATATTTGGATAACTGCTTTCTAGTTTTCTCTTCTGCTTAAATTGTTACTATTCAAAGAAGTTTCTGGATACCTGACACATAGGGCATTTTCTCAGTGTAATCTTTTGAAATGTTGAATACTAATGAAAATGTTAAAGTCAACCAATGTAAAAAAAAATAAACTAACCTTGATAAATGTATAGTAAAAGATAACGGAAGAAAAAAACCAGAATCACTGTATAGAAATAAGTGTTTCTTTTTAAATACAAAAACTCAAGATAAACTAATTTGTGAGCCATTGATTTGAAAAGGAGAGAAAAAATAGAAGTAGGACAAGGAGCTGAATTTAAATATATCCTCTGATAATAGTAATTTCTCAAAAACTTTTAAAAAGAAATGGATCACCTCAATTTTTGAAATTGATAGTGTATTATTTTCAAAAATCCAACTTTTATCAGTGTTACAATAGTCAAGATGAGTAGGTGTGACTGATATTTAATCCCAATTATTTCTCAGAAGTCTGACATCAGTCATTAAAGTTTTAAAATTCAGATCAGTATTTCTTTTTTTTTAATATCACACAGCCTGAAATGTAGCTATTAAATAATTAGCTATAGGTAAGTTCTGTTTGCAGTAATTATACCAAAAATGCTATTTAATATCATTGGGTTGCAGATTAAAATAGATGTCTATTTTATGTCACAGTATTTCATTCAACAACCTTCATACTTAAATCTAGCCATAAGACAGTCACCACTTTTAAAACCTTAGATTATTTGTGCTTCCATATGGAAGACAATGTTTCATGTGATAGCTTTTCTAGAGAATATATGGTGAAGTAACATTGGGGATGGGGCAAGAGAGGAAGTTGGGAGAGAGAGAGATGATGAATGAAAGGTATGGTTTGGGGCATCTAAATAGGAACAAAGATTTTAGGGAATACATTTCTGCAAATTCCCTTTAAAATACTAATTTTAATCTGTGGAAGATGTTACATTTTGTCTGTTTATATACAAAATAAAGTGATTATGTATCTGCTAAAATATGGGGACTATGGATAAATGATAGTAAGTCAGGCCCTCTTTACTAATTGAAGAGAATAAGTGAAAAGGTTGAAAATCTGTGTAATTAGGTGAATAGCAATTGCAAGTACCCATTTTGTAGTGATTTATTTTCTGTTCCTTACAATAAAAAGGTTTAATATCAAAAAACAAATTTCTGAGACTTTAAGATAGAAGGAGAATTAAAAGCTAACATTCCGGGGTGCCTGGGTGGCTCAGGTGTTGAGCATCTGCCTTCAGCTCAGGTCATGATCCCAGAGTCCTGGGATCGAGCCCCACATCGGGCTCCCTGCTCAACAGGAGGCCTGCTTCTCCCTCTCCCACTCCCCCTGCTTGTGTTCCCTCTCTTGTTGTGTCTCTCTCTGTCAAAAAATAAATAAAATCTTTATTAAAAGAAAAAAAACAACTAACATTCCTAGTGACAAAAAAGACCCTAAATATTCCTATTTGGAGGGCGTGTGGGTGGCTCAGTTTGTTAAACGACTGCCTTAGGCTCAGGTCATGATCCCGGAGTTCCTGGATGGAGTCCCGCATCCGGCTCCCTGCTCAGCAGGGAGTCTACCTCTCCCTCTGACCCTTCCCCCTCTCATGCTCTCTCTCTCTCTCTCTGTCTCTCATTCTCTCTCTCAAATAAATAAATAAATAAAAATTCCTATTTGGACATCTCTTTTCACTTTTTGTATTGTTTCATCTTGAATACAATAAATTAGTACCCCAAGCTATTTGGGCATACTTTTTTCTAACTCCACCCAAAACCAAGAAGATGATGGCCATATTCATTGCTTTAGACAAAGTGTCATGCAAGGTGATTGGTTTGGGAAAAATCATACCTCCCTTGAGGATGTATAGTTGATGAATGGAACATAATGGAATTTAAATTCCCTTAAATACACAATGAAATTTCCAAAAAATCACAGCAAAATGTATTTGATATGATTTTTATGTCACTACATGAGCTCAGCTCATGGATTTGGGGCATAATTCAATACAGTTTATCATCTCTCGAAGGCTACTTTGAGAATCAGCATAGCACTGTCTATCTAGAACAGACTAAACAAATGCAAATATTTGCCCTACTTGAAAAACTATAGTCTTCAAGTGAATGGTGGGGATTCTGATCTCCTGAAGGGAAAATCAATTAGGTGAAGGGTGAGCTTTGTCTCAAAATAGCTGCGTTACCTAAGGTAAACCAACCACTCATTCAGAGAAAGAATATTACCATCTGGAAAATGATACACTAACCAAAATTTAACATAAGGCTAACTTGTTAAACAAGCATGATGAGATTCTCTGCTCCTCAGTGCTTATGTCAGCCCTTGGTAAAACACTTGCAGTGAGGTATACTACTTTAGCAGTAAAGCACTGTATAATATTTGCTGCCTGCAAAACTAATTGGGAGCATTCAGTATCTTCTGGAGAACAAGGAGACACTGACTATATTTAAGGCAATGGTTTGGACAGTGTGGAAAAGGATGCAAGGTGCTGCTGTTGTTTTTAATTATTGCTATCCGTTAGAAGCTGCTATTATTGGATGAGGCTTATAGAAAAGTGAGACAAATTCAAAAAAGTGAAACTCTCATGTGGAGACTTTGACACAGTACTTGTCCACTCATATTTAATCTCCAAATTAGATGTAGTTATTGTTGGCTTTCTAACTTGTAGAACTATGTTTAATATGGCAGAAGCCATTGTTGAAATGTGTCTAGATTAGTAGCTAAGAATTATTTTGATTTGTTTTTCCTTTAAGGGTTCGGTGAGACAAAAGATTATGGATAAGTAAGAGATTGGGGTGCATAGTGGCAAGGTAGAAATTAATTAATTAATTAATTAATTAATATGAAGCCAGTGGAGATGAATGGGAAAACTGGGATATATTTTGAATTGGTCTGTTTCTTTACTCATTATAGGAGTCATTATAGGACAGCTTCTTCAATGTCTAATAGCCCACTCCAGTCATATCTCTATTTAAAGGGAATTGGAATGTGTAAGAGTGGATGAGATTATTTAACACATTGGGTAAAATGCCATCCAGTTGGATTATTTTTATAGTCCAATTAATTTTACAACTGTGGGGGAAGAAAAGTAATTTTCCCTCTATCCTTAGTTCTTGGCTGAGACCTCTGTAACAAAAAGACACAATAACAAGTGATAAACAGTTTACTAATGCGAACTGCACACATCACATGGGAAAACCTAAACTGAGTAACTCAAAATGGCAACTTACAATTCCATCTTATAGAGCATCTTCACAAAGAACGATAAGTTTGTAGAGAAATGACATGACAAAAGAAACCAGTGTTTGGCTTTCAAGGGCGGCAAACCATGGGTAAATATATGGTGGGAAACTAATGGAGTAATGTTTGTGTGCAGATTCCTTCGTTGATGTTTCTGGGCTGGTAAGAATGTCTTCTTTCTTCCTGCTACAAGAAGAATATCCTTTGTACGGGAGTTTTAGCTCCTGCTTTCAGCAAGAAAAAGGAAGGTCCAGAGTGTCCTTCTTAACCTGCTGTTTAAGTACTTTTAATTTGAAAAATCAATATGCCGAAGTGGCATATTGTGGGATGACATGTCTGGTTTCCTTCAGTATCTTACCTTCATCTACGTGAAAAAAAATAATGCCAATAGCCATGGCTTTTTCAGATCTGTGTATTCAGAGAATTATAGAACATTCTTGTGCTTTACCTTTATGTCTTGCACTTTACTCATTCCAGGCTGAAATAAGAGTGAAATTTTTGACATGTCAAGCCAAATTTTTGATGCTATTGTTCAATGAGTGGAACCAGAGGACTGAGATAAAAATACAATACTTTCTTTTCACATCTAAAGCATGAGACCCATTTTCAGTGTGAAGGATAAAACCAGCCCTTCTGGCTAGCAGATACCATGCAGCTTCATTTTTATTTCAGTCCTTTGGCTACAGACAAACAAACAGAAAGCCCAATAATTTTATTTCCTTTTTGATTCTCTGCTTTGAGGGAAAGAGGGGATAAGGATATTAGAGGCAGTGTTTGGCCTTTTTTTTTTTTTTTTTTTCCCTTACGAAAAAGACCCCAACATATTTCTGGCTAATAAGATGAATAAGGTTAGAATGAAAAGGGGAAGTATTTTTCAGTCATACAATTTGTGGGACAAACAAAGACAACCATATATGGGACACTGAGATCTTAGCCTGTGCAATCAGAGGCCATCAGAGCTCAATAGGTTAAAATTAATTTAAAGTGATGAGAATGTTCTATTCCCTAGGACTGGGCTTCTGTTTTCAGCTCCTCCTCTACAACTACCAGTAAACCTCTGTTTGTTCAGTTGTAAAACAAAGCATTCGAATCTGTGAGACAAAACTGAAAAAGACACAACAAAAAGCCACAAGTCACATCTGTTACTGAGTGTAATGTGGCTCAAGCAATTGTTTAGGTAAATCCCAAATGATAAATAACATTGTATTTGACAGCCTTTTTAGCAAAAAAAAAAAAAAAAAGCCCTCATTGATTTATATTTTAGTATGCTAACCCAGTTTTGGAAAATCCAAGGCATATTTAGTTGAAGCAAAGGAAAGTTAACTGCTATTTTAATTTTAAAGAAAATTGCAAAGGTTAGTGGTATATTTTTATGAGTATAACATGCACAATTATAGCAGGCATGACTGGCCAGAGTAGGTTGTATTTTACACATAATTAGTCTAGACACGTACTGGAGCCACTAAGAAGAGGGCAGTTGGCTGGTTTTGCTACCACTGGCTTCACTCCTGGCATAGTCATAAAAAAAAAAAAGTATTTGCCTTTGGTTTTTCATAGTAAAGCAGTTTTTGTAATAATATTGGGTAAATAAATAGGTATCTTCCAAAGCTATATGTTATCCTAAGTAATCTAACTTGTTATTGATTTTTTTTCCTGCTATAAGAAAGTTAATAGTTGGAATTGTATGTAGTTGCTATAGTAACTCACACAAGTGTGTGTCTCTTGAAGGGGAAGCATATGATTAATTTATCTTTTAACCTATTTTATTATGACAACACCCATGAAATGCAGGAACAGATATCTGTAGTTCTAATAATTTTATCTTTTTTACCTGAAACCCTCTAAATAGTATTTTCAGATTAAAAAATGTTAATTGGTAAAATTAGTTTGAACTTCAGGTAAGAGTAAGTATATCTCCATAAAAGAACATTTTTAAAAACTTCTAAAATATTCAGTCCTTTGTATTATTTTATGTTTTATGAAGTTCGTTAATGTTCTACCCAAACAAATTTTAAATCTATGAGTCTTTTATTATTTCACATAATGCTTTTAAAGTAAAAATAACATTCAACTTAAGATGACAAATGTACCGCTGCTTCAGAATATATTAACATATCTTATTTTAATATCATGTATTATTTGGCTTAAATTTGCATGTGCATGTGTCTCTATTTCTATTTAAATATATAGATTTCTCTCACAAATACTGCTTCCTGTAGTCTTCATAAACTTAATGTTAAGTAGTTCTCTGATGTTTTTTGATAATCTAATATTAATTTCTATTTTTAACCCAAGTTGCAAGTCTGAGTGGCTACAGGAGCCAGCCAGGCACTGAAAGTGAGTGAAATGGCCAAGGTGGAAGACAATAAGGAGGAGTCAGGACTGCAGATCAGATGCCCAGTAGAAAGATGGCAGCTCCTTTTCATGCCCTGGTAAGTATTGATGTATGAAATGTGTATCAGTGTTTTTTCAATTCCCAAAGAAAAACCAGAATTCTGAGTGTTGATGGGAAACCTGTTTGCATCTAAATCTAGGAAACTAAAGTAATTTAAGTTTTGAAAAATGTACCATGAAGGGTCAAACCATCTGCTATTTTCATCTGGATCACCAGCTGTCATTTTGTGCATTCCACCTCCGGAACACAAAACCACGAGCTGTAGATGCCTTTTGATCCACTGGAAAGTACCAGAATTTATCTTCTTGTTTTATAGATGCAGAAAGCAAAATTTGACTGATTGGCTGAAATCAACATCATATGTCAGCAGCAGTGTTAAAAGAATGGATTCCCTCTTGCTATTTTAAAACAAGTTATGATCTTCAATCTAATTATTAAAATTCTATGTTGCAGTGAATGGAGGGCCCCATAGGGAAGAAAGATTTTGGAACAATAGAATGGCTTGGGTTTGGGCTATTGGGGCAGATGATTGAGTTATGCACAGGTATTTGTTAGGTGAGGCCAGGTTGAGAGAAAGGACAGAGAGCGGTTGTTGGGGAGGAAGGAGAAGAGCTGGAGATGTGACTGGAGGAGTAATGGGGGCGAGTTGATTGAGGAAGATCAGTTTTACTATCATGAGTCCGGGTTAACTTCCTCCCAGTCTTCTAATAACACCTTCAATAACATCTAGATTGTATTTTATCACTTTCAGAGGTGGGTATCTGTTGGTACTATTTATTTAATGTTGTTTTTGCTTGATATTAGAACATCCTGAAATTGGTCTCATGGTATAACCAGGCAACTTGAGGATGACCAGTATGACAGAGTTACCTTGGATCCTATATTGTGCTATTTTATTAAATAAGACACTACTCAGAAAGCAATAGTTTTGAAATGAGAACTTACAGAGATGCAAGGGTAGAGATTTGTTGTAGCAGCTGGATATATGGGGACAGAAGGAAGGGAAATGGAACGGAAAGTGTGGAGGGAGAACTGCCATATGGCTCAATTTTGGGAGTCACTGTGCTGGTCCGGGATGCAGGTGCATCTGCCTCTACTCTTTTTTTATTTCCATCTCATATGGTTTTCTTAAACCATGTTCCTTGCAACCTGATACTTTACTTCATAATAGAATTATGAAATAAGATCCGTGGGATCCCAACTTTTAGGGAGGCTGCCCTTTGCCCCCTCCCTTCATTCTAATAAGGCAGTGCAGTAGATGCAGACTTCTGACAACAAGAGAGAATGTGGCTGGTGATGAAATGGCATGAAGTCCTAGGATTGGGTGTCCCTGAATTTGCTAAGATCAAGGTGAAGTCTTTGTTTTTTAATATTTTATTTATTTATTTGAGAGAGAGAGAGAGCATGACCAAGAGAGAGCAGGGGAGGGGCTAAGGGAGAGGGAGAGAGAGGGAATTCCAAGCAGACTCCCTGCTGACTAGGGAGCCCCACATGGGGCTCAATCTCACGACGCTGAGATCATGACTGAGATCATGACCTGCACGGAAATCAAGTCAAATGCTTAAACAAATGAGCCACCCAGGTGCCCCCCCTTTTTAAAAGATTTTATTTATTTATCTGAGAAAGAGAGCATACAAGAGAGAGCATGAGCAGGGGGAAGGGCAGAGGGAGAGGGAGAAGCAGATGGCCCACCGACCAGGGAGCCTGGGGCTCCATCACAGGACCCCAGGATCATGACCTGAGCCGAAGGCAGATGCTTAACTGACTGAGCCACCTAGGCACCCCCAAGATGAAGTCTTTGTTAAAGTTATGTTAAAGTAGCCTCTTGGGAGAAACAGTGGTATCTCAGGAAGCACAATAAATGTGGACTTTGTAGTCATAGATTTGACTTGAAACTCTGTCTTTTTTTTTTTTTTTCTTTTCCTAACTTGGTGACCCAGGGCAAGTCACTTAACTTCTTTGTGCTTGTAGGGGAGGAAAATTTTCCTTGACCCTTTTAAGGTCCCTGACTGGATTTAAAATTAAACTAACAAAGACAGATGAACAGGAGAAAAGCATATACATTTTATTAATTTTTTATATGTACATGGAACCTTCACAAGAGAATGAATCCTGGAAGAAGTGGCCAGAGCTGGAAGCTGTTACACATTTTAGACCAAGAAATAATAAATATGTGAAGAATGACAAGACAAGGGGTTTTCGACTGGGGGTAGCAAATGGAGAAGACGTAGCTCGGAAGGTAAGGATTTATTTAACAAGGTTTATTTATTTATTTTATTTTTTTAAAGATTTTATTTATTTATTTGAGAGAGAGAGAATGAGAGACAGAGAGCATGAGAGGGAGGAGGGTCAGAGGGAGAAGCAGACTCCCTGCCGAGCAGAGAGCCCGATGTGGGACTCGATCCCGGGACTCCAGGATCATGACCTGAGCCGAAGGCAGTCGCTTAACCAACTGAGCCACCCAGGCGCCCTAACAAGGTTTATTTATACAGATTTCTCACCCCCAAATTCCCTGTCTCTGACGGCAGCAATGTCTTCCTTCCTCCTGGTATGGGAAGAATGCCTTTCATATGGGAGATTTATCTCTTGCTCTCGGGGAAGGGCAGGGCAAAGTTGGAATGAGGTCAGAGTGACCTTGCCATTTTCTCAGACTCTTTCAGCTTAAAGTCTTCAGTATGCCAAGGTGCCATATTTTGGAGTAGTGTGTCCTGAACCCCATCAAGCCCCTTCACAATAACTATGTTTCTCAGGATGTACAGTTCATAAGTCTTATGATTGTTTTGGAAGCATTATCTTCTTTCTTCTTTCATAAAAATAAAACCCTGTCTATTATGAAGAAAAGAGAACTTTGTTAGCAAATCTGAACTATTATGAGGATGAATACCACAAAGAATGATGCCACATTTCAACATTTTTTCAGGAATTGTTTCTTTAAAATACAAAAATTTTGTAGAAAAATAATTCACAGTGGCAAACCAGTCTGAAATAAACAAGTTTCCACACAAATAATACTCTGTAGCACAATAATTACTGAAGTGATTTAATGAAGTGAAACAGCTTCTAAAATAGTTAACATTCATAAACAAATTTTACTCTGTATACATAATATATATACTATATATACATAAAATCTAATGTATACTTTTTACATAAGACTCTAAAAAAGCCTTTTATCTTTGAAATAGTTTTTTTTTTAAAGATTTTACTTATTTATGTGACAGAGAGAGACACAGCGAGAGAGGGAACACAAGCAGGGGGAGTAGGAGAGGGAGAAGCAGGCTCCCCGTGGAGCAGGGAGCCCGATGTGGGACTCGATCCCAGGACTCTGGGATCATGACCTGAGCCGAAGGCAGTCGCTCAACCGACTGAGCCACCCAGGCGCCCTATCTTTGAAATAGTTTTAGGTTTATAAAATAGAAGCAAAGAAATTGCAAAAATACTACGTATATTTCCCACATACCTTTCACACAGCTTCCCCAAATGTTCCCTCACATAAGCTTAGTTCAATTCCTCAAAATAAGAAAATTAAAATTGATGCCGCATTATTAACTAATTTGCAGACCTTATTCAAATTTCTCCATTTGTTCCTCTAATGTGTTTTTTGTGCCCCAAACACAATTATCTCAAACAACTAGAGGTCTCGTGTCTCCTTGTCACCTCCAGTCAAGAGTTCCTCAGTCTACCTTTGTATTTCTTTGGCTTTTAAGAGTACTTGCCCTTATTCTGTACAACGTCCCTCACTTCGGCTTGCCTGAGGGTTTGTTGTGATTTGATCAGTTGTCACTGGGAAGAATTCCACAGAAGGGAATGTGGTGTCCTTCGTAGTATAGTAGCTTTGGAGGTGCATGAAGTTGACATGCCTTACTACCGGTGATTTTAACTTTGCTCTCTTGCTAAGGTAACTTTTGTTTTTAACAAGCTAAAATAAATTATGAAATTATCCATGTTTTCAATCCTCTGTTTTAAAAATTTTTTGAGCAGTAGCTATGTTTTCTAATTAGATGTTATCTTAAATTGAACCAATTGTAAAATATAATAATTAGCCCTCAGTAGATTCTAGATTATAATAAAGTACCATTTTATGCATTAAAATATAAATAAGGTACCATTTATACATTATGTGTACACATTATATGTATAAAATATATAATAAAGTATACAGTTTATATCCTTAGTAAAAGTTAATAATAGTATATAGTATATAATAAGAATAGTAATTCTTGACATACTTTGATGTTTTTGTTGATACTTTTCATGAGGGAATAGAAAAGAATGGTAGCTACATTATGGAAGAATCCAAATCTTATTTGTAAGTCTGAGTGTGGAGTTAGTAAAAGAATATAGTAACAAGGAACATGTATTTGCAAGAACGTATATTTGTTGCTGCTTATTAAAACATTTTCTGAACTAGGATATTTATTTCATTGCTGAAATATGACTCAGTACTAGCACGTTTTTAGGTGTGTTGTAACAAATCTATAGTTAAATGACATTTTCTTCCATCTTCTTTGATTCTAGTAGCATCTCTGATGATTTTCTCCAAAATTATAAAGTAAGTTCTCAGAAATTTTTCTGGGACAGTGTTAGAATGTTCCTTAAAAGTGGCTCCTATGGTTTTAATTTGCAACAGTCTCATACACCTGTCAGGACTATGTCTCCTTCTCTGAATGGGGAGTATCTCCTCATCCTGTGGTTGGACAGATGGTACTTATTTTATCTAGAGAGAAATGGAGTAAAACAGTTTATCTTTAAAAAAAAGGAAAAGCCTTTAAAGCCATTTTAATACTTGGCCTTTCAAGATAAGATAAGAAATTAAATGAAAAACAGTTTGTTACAGCCACTGAATTCCCATGTTGGCACAATCTCTTCTGTATCTTTCATAATAATTACTTATAAAGAATGGAGCCATTATGTGAAGGTCCAGCTGATTAAAGGGAACTGAGGTTGCATATTTTTTTTTTTTTTTGACATCGCTCCTAGATGACCAGTGAGGCAGTGATAGTCTAACATGCCATCTTGTTTGAGACTTCTCAAAGGCTAGTGCTCATTGATGGTGTGTGGTAAGCATTCAGTAGACTATACCTACATACATAGTGGTAGGAGTTTGGGAATAAAATAAGACGGGTGTTTGTAGCACTTTACAAAGAAGTTTCATCTCCCCTCATCATGAATATCATCACACTAGTCCTTCGAACACCAATCAGGGGGAGGTATCCTTATTGATATATTACAGAACAGGGAACTAAATTTCTGAGTGAGAAGGTCATCAGCCAAAGATTACAGAATTACTTAACAAGCATATTGAGACTCGAACCCAGGTCTTCTAACACAAAATGCTGCCATCTTTCCATTATACTACCTTCCCTTTTGTGATTTTCATTGTCAAGTTACAATCGAGAGCTCTGAAGATTATTTTGAGTTTAGATCTTTTCAAATGGGATTGATATGTAGAAATTGATTAGGATATGTCAAATTACAACTGGGTCTTCATGTGGTTCATACATTTACATCTGCTCTTCAGATCTCTCTTCAGAGCTATAGAAATATATAATCAGTCACCTATCAGACATCTTTACTTGTATGTCTCAAAAACATCTCATAATTAGCATGCCCCAAATCTATCAGTCCCAGTCCAAATCCTACCAAATTCCAGTCTCTTCTAGTTCTTCCTCTCTAAGTGAACATGAGAAATAGAGGGTACTGTTTAACACCTCCTTCTCCCTCTTTCTCCCCTCCCCTCTCCATATCCAACATATTGTAAAAATCTTTCTAACCCATAAATATTTTTTTCGAGCAGATGCTCTTTGTATATCTCCATTTCTTTTTTCTTTTTTTTAAATTTTATTATGTTATGTTAGTCACCATACAATACATCATTAGTTTTTGATGTGGTGATCCACAATCCATTGTTTTCCTATAACACCCTGTGCTCCATGCAGTATGTACCCTCCTTAATACCCATCACCGGGCTACCCAATCCCCCCTTCCCCCTCCCCTCTAAAACCCTGTTTGTTTCTCAGAGTACATAGTCTCTCATGGTTCATGCCTCCTTCCAATTTCCCCCCCTTCATTTTTCCCTTCCTTCTCCTAATGTCCTCCATGCTATTCCTTATGTTCCACAAATAAGTGAAACCATATGATAATTGACATTCTCTGCTTGATTTATTTCACTTAGCATAATCTCCTCCAGTCCCATCCATGTTGATGTAAAAGTTGGGTATTCATCCTTTCTGATGGCTGAGTAATATTCCATTATATATATGGCCCACATCTTCTTTATCCATTCATCTGTTTAAGGGCATCTCAGCTCTTTTCACAGTTTGGCTATTGCGGACATTGCTGCTATGAACATTGGGGTGCATGTGGCCCTTCTTTTCACTACATCTGTGTCTTTGGGGTAAATACCCAGGAGTGCAATTGCTGGGTCATAGGGTAGCTCTATTTTTTATTTTTTGAGGAACCTCCACAATGTTTTCCAAAGTGGCTGTACCAACTTGCATTCCCACCAACAGTGTAAGAGGGTTCCCCTTTCTCCACAACCTCTCCAACATTTGTTGTTTCTTTCCCAGTCCATTTTTGCCATTCTAACTGGTGTAAGGTGGTATCTCAGTGTGGTTTTGATTTAAATTTCCCTGAATGATGATGAACATTTTATCATGTGTCTGTTAGCCATTTGTATGTCTTCTTCAGAGAAGTGTCTTTTCATGTCTTCTGCCCATTTTTTAACTTGATTATTTGTTTTTTTGGGTTTTGAGTTTGAGAAGTTCTTTATAGATCTTGGATACCAGCCTTTTATCTGTAGTGTCACTTGCAAATATCTTTTCCCATTATGTGGGTTGCCTCTTTGTTTTGTTGACTGTTTCCTTTGTTGTGCAGAAGCTTTTTATCTTGATGAAGTCCCAAAAGTTCATTTTTCTTTTGTTTCACTAGCTTTTGGAGATGTATCTTGAAAGAAGTTGCTGTGGCCAATGTCAAAGAGGTTACTGCCTATGTTCTCCTCTAGGATTTTGATGGATTCCTGTCTCACATTGAGGTCTTTCATCCATTTTGAGTTTATCTTTGTGTATAGCGTTAGAGAATGGTCGAGTTTCATTCTTTTGCATGTGGCTGTCCAATTTTCCCAGCACCATTTATTGAAAAGACTCTCCTTTTTACATTGCATATTTTTTCCTGCTTTATCGAAGATTATTTGACCATAGAGTTGAGGGTCCATATCTGGGTTCTTTATTCTGTTCCATTGGTCTGTATGTCTGTTTTGTGCCAGTACCATGCTGTCTTGGTGATCACAGCTTTGGAATATAGCTTGAAATTGGGCAACGTAATGCCCCCAGCTTTGTTTTTCTTTGTCAATATTTCCTTGGCAATTCGGGGTCTTTTCTGATTCCATACAAATTTTAGGATTATTTGTTCCAGCACTTTGAAAAATGTCATTGGAATTTTGATCGGGATGGCATTGAAGGTATAGATTGCTCTGGACAGCATAGACATTTTAACAATGCTTATTCTTCCAATCCATGAGCATGAAATATTTTTCCATCCATTTGTGTCTTCTTCAATTTCTTTCATGACTGTTCTGTAGTTCCTAGAGTATAGATACTTTACCTCTTTGGTTAGGTTTATTCCGAGGTATGTTATGGTTTTTGGTGCTATTGTAAATGGAATCATTTCTCTAATTTCTCTTTCTACAGTTGCGTTGTTAGTGTATAAGAAAGCAACTGATTTCTGTGCATTGATTTTGTATCCTGCCACATTACTGAATTGCTGGATGAGTTCTAGTAATTTGGGGGTGGAGTCTTTTGGGATTTCCACATAAAGTATCATGTTGTCTGCGAAAAGAGAGAGTTTGACTTCTTCTTTGCCAATTTGAATACTTTTTCTTTTTGTTGTCTAATTGCTGTTGCTAGGACTTCTAGTACTATGTTGAACAACAGTGGTGAGAGTGGGCACCCTTGACGTGTTCCTGATCTTAAGGGAAAGGCTCTCAGCTTTCCCCATTGAGGATGATATTCACTGTGGGTTTTTCATAGATGGATTTTATGAACTTGAGGAATGTTCCCTCTATCCCTATACTCTGAAGAGTTTTAATCAGGAAAGGATGTTGTATTTTGTCAAATGCTTTTTCTGCATCAATTGAGAGGACCATATGGTTCTTCTCCCTTCTCTCATTAATGTATTCTATCACATTGATTGATTTGCAAATATTGAACCCCACCTTTGCAACCCAGGAATAAATCCCGCTTGGTCATGGTGGATGATCCTTTCAGTGTATTGTTGGATCCTATTAGCTAGGATTTTGTTGAGGATTTTGGAATCCATATTCATCAGGGATATCAGTCTGAAATTCTCCTTATTGATGGGGTCTTTGCCTGGTTTGGGGTTAAAGTAATGCTGGCCTCATAGAATGAGTTTGGAAGTTTTCCTTCTGTTTCTATTTTTTGAAACAGCTTCAGTAGAATAGGTATTATTTCTTCTTTGAATGTTTGGTAGAATTCCCCAGGGAATCCATCAGGCCCTGGACTTTTGTTTTTTGGGAGGTTTTTGATCACTGCTTCAATCTCGTTACTGGTTATTGGCCTATTCAGGTTGTCAATTTCTTCCTGTTTCAGTCTTGGCAGCTTATAGGTTTCCAGGAAGGCCTCCATTTCATCCAGGTTGCTCAGTTTATTGGCATATAGTTGTTGATAATAATTTCTAATAATTGTTTCTATTTCCTTGGTGTTAGTCGTGATCTCTCCCTCTTCATTCATAATTTTATTAATTTGGATCCTTTCTCTTTTCTTTTGGATAAGTCTGGCCAGTGGTTTATTGATCTTATTAATTCTTTCAAAGAACCAACTTCTAGTTTCGTTGATCTGATCTACTGTGTTTCTGGTTTCTAATTCATTCATCTCTGCTCTAATCTTAATTATTTCTCTTCTAATGTGTGGCTTAGGCATTGTTTGTTGCTTTTTCTCTAGTTCTTTAAGATGTAGAGTTAGTTGGTGAATTCAGGATTTTTCTGGTTTTTTTTTGAGTGAGGCTTGGATGGCTATGTATTTCCCCCTTAGGACTGCCTTTGCAGTATCTCATAGGTTTTGGACCAATGTGTTTTTGTTCTCATTGATTTCCATGAATTGTTTAAGTTCTTTGATTTCTTGGTTGACCCAAACATTCTTGAGCAGAGTGGTCTTTAGCTTCCAGGTGTTTGAATTTCTGCCAAATTTTTTCTTGTGATTGAGTTCCAGTTTTAGAGCATTGTGGTCTGAGAATATGCAGGGAATAATCTTAATCTTTTGGTGTTGGTTGAGACCTGATTTGTGACCCAGTATGTGGTCTATTCTGGAGAAAGTTCCATGTGTGCTCGAGAAGAATGAGTATTCTGTTGTTTCAGGGTGGAATGTTCTGTAAATATCTATGAGGTCCATCTGGTCCAGTGTATCATTCAAAGCTCTTGTTTCTTTGTTGATTTTCTGCTTAGATGATCTGTCCATTGTTGAGAGTGGAGTATTGAGGTCTCCTACAATTAATGTATTGTTATCAATATGACTCTTTATTTTGGTTAACAGTTGGCTTATGTAGATGGCTGCTCCCATGTTGGGGGCATAGATATTTACAATTGTTAGATCTTCTTGTTGGATAGACCCTTTAAGAATGATATAGTGTCCTTCTGTGTCTCTAACTACAGACTTTAGTTTAAAATCTAATTTGTCTGATATAAGAGTTGCTACCCCAGCTTTTTTTTGAGGTCCGCTGGCGTGGAAGATGGATCTCCATCTCTTCACTTTCAGTCTGGATGTATCTTTAGGTTCAAAATGAGTCTCTTGTAGACAGCATATGGATGGGTCCTGTCTTTTTATCCAGTCTGCAACCCTGTGCCATTTTATGGGAGCGTTTAGGCCGTTCATGTTGAGAGTGATTATTGAAAGATATGAATTAATGTCATCATGTTGCCTGTGAAGACGTTGTTTTTATAGATTGTCCCTGTAAATTTCTGTTGTATATCACTCTTGGGGTCTTTCTCCTTTTATAGAACTCCCCTTAATATTTCTTGCAGGGCCAGCTTAGTGGTCACATATTCTTTCAGTTTCTGCCGGTCGTGGAAGCCCTGCATCTCTCCATCCATTCTAAATGAAAGCCTTGCTGGATAAAGTATTCTTGGCTGCATGTTCTTCTCATTTAATACCCTGAATATGTCTTGCCAGGCCTTTCTGGCTTGTCAGGTCTCTGTGGATAGGTCTGACGTTATTCTGATGTTCCTCCCTCTGTACATAAGGAATCTCTTCCCCCTAACTGCCCTTAAGATGGTTTCCTTCGTTCTAAGATTTGTGAGTTTTACTATTACATGCCGGGGTGTTGGCCTGTTTTCCTTGATCTTGGGAAGGGTCCTCTCTGCCTCTAGGACTTGAATGTTTGTTTCATTTCCCAGATTAAGGAAGTTCTCAGCTACGATTTGCTCAAATATATCTTCTAGTCCTCTCTCTCGCTCCACTCCCTCCAGGATTCCAATAATTCTGACATTGGAACCCTACATGGTGTCACTTATTTCTCTGATTCTATTTTCATGGATTCTGAGTTGTTTTTCCCTGGCCTCCTCTTTTCTCTTTTTATCTATTAAATTGTCTTCCAGGTCACTAATTCCTTCTTCTGCCTCACTTACCCTAGCTGTTAGATTATCTAAATTACATTGATAGCATTTTTAAGTTCTACCAATTCAGCTTTCATTTCTGCCCTTAGAGACTCTATGTTGCCATTAATTGATTTCCCCATTCTAGCTATTGTCTTCACAATTGCTAGCCTGAGTTCCATCTCCGACATCTTGGTTATATCTGCATCCATTTGTAAATCTGTGGCATAAGTCATAATCTCTGAGCCTTTCCTATTTTGGGGATTCCTCCTCCTAGTCATTCTGTTGATGGGTGGTTGAGGGAATATATAGAGTCCAAATTATTAACCAGAACCCAAGCAAGATGCACCTGTTTTCTAGGGACCTTAGGGTTGCTGGCCTCTTGTTTTCCCAGCCTGTCTTCTGCGGGAGGGGCCTGCCGTACTGTAACTCAGGCAACCCTGTTTGGGCAGAGTTGCCCTGCCCCCCTGTGGCGGGGGATGGGCTCAGTGGGAACCAGTTTTTTGGGGCTTTTGTTCTCTGGCGGCTTTCCCTGGCGGCTTTCCGCATCTCTTCTGAGAGTCAGAGCAGAAGAGACTGTTTCCAACCCTCTGCCTGAGAGCAGAGAGATCACAGCCTGTTCTTCAGTGAGCTCTCCAGACCACACTATCTCCATCTCTGTCCGTGCTGCTATAAACTGCAGCGTCCTGGGTTGTGCACCCCTCCACAGTGCTCCCAGTCGTGCCTCCAGGTTGGGGCACATCTCTGCCCTTTGTGCTTCTAAAACCGCCAGCTGCCCCCAGTCCATACGCGTGACCCCACTGCTCCAGGTTTCCTTCCTCAGGGCTGCCCCAAGGTCCTTTCCCTGCTACTATTGGTCTGCGAGTCTGTGCCCCGTCCCCAGCACGTGAGGCTGTCGCTCACTGGCGGTGTAGGATCCCCACAGCCAGGCTTCCTCCCACTGCTGTTTATCATCCCGTACCTGCCCTCGGAATCACGGCTCCCCACTTCATACCTCAAAACCAACTGCCTGCGATATTCTGTTTGTAGAGATCCAGATCTTCTTATATCTCAGGCTGATTTCGTGGGTGCTCAGAGTGGTCTGGTAGATACCCAGCTCAATTCCGGGGACCAGTTGAAATAGGGTCCCCTACTCCTCTGCCATCTTTTCCCCCCCTCCTGTATATCTCCATCTATCACCCTAACTTAAATAATCATCATCACTGCCTGGACTTATGCCATGGCTTCCTAGTTGAAACACTAGCTCCTATTCTGGCCTTTCTCCAACATATTTTGCACTCTGTAGAGAGAGGATCTTTTTTTTAAAATGTAAATCTGATCATGCTTAAAACACTTCATTGGCTTTTCATTATTCTTTGGATAAAGATCAAATTCTTAACATGGCTTATAAAATGCTGAGTTGTTTGGCACCTGCCTAATTTTCCAGCGTCATCTCATACCAATCCAAAACAAATCCAGGGGTGCCTGGGTTGCTCAGTGGGTTAAGCATCTAATTCTTGGTTTCGGTTCAGGTCATGATCTCAGGGTCATGGGATCGAGCCCCGCATCAGGCTCTGGCTCAGCAGGGAATCTGCTTGAGATTCTCTCTCACCCTCTTCCTCTGCCCCTCCCCCTGCTTACATGAGCTCTCCCTCTCTAAAATAAATAAATACAATTTAAAAAAAAAAAAGCAAATCCAAAATTCCCAGGCCTTCTTTCCAGTGCAGTCACTGCTCTTCAGCCTCCCTGGCTTTCTTCTCTTCCTTGAGCAGGTCAGTCTCCATTCCACCTCAGAATTTTACAAAACCTGCTCCTCTATTTGGTGCATTGTCCTTGGCCACCACTTACCTTACGTTTTACCTGTTTAATTTCTATTATTTCCTCAGATCGCATTGTAATTGTTCCTCCTTTAAGGTAGTCTTCCCTGACCTTGCAGACATGGTCAAATTCTCCCTCTCATAGTACAGTGACCTTCTATTTTGTAGCACTACTCACAGTTATAGTTTTCATTCCTTTGTGCGAGTCACTACTTAATGTCTGTCTCTGCCTCTCAATTGTAATCTCCATTAAAGATAAAATGTTTCTTTTATTTAGCTCACCCTTGCGCCACCTCCCCACCTGCCGTGGCACCTAAGCTGGCACCTACCACATTTAATGAAAGGGTTGGTATAGCATTTTCCATGGACCTTTTTCATTGAGCCAGAGTAATCTAGACACCAATGCATCAGCATGGAGGGCACTTGTTGTTGGGCCAGGCCTGGCAGAAGATTTACATGGAGTAAGTATCCAACATTAGAGAGAGTGTGAGTTGTACCCTAGTAGGAAGCAAAACTCAAAAGTCAGAAGAATACTAAGTAGATCTTAATAAATGAAAGCAAGATGAGGTTATGACCTGGGTCATGAATTTCACATCCAGGAAGACTGGTGATTAGATTGTGAAGCCCACTATCGCTGGATGTGGTTGTCCCTTTCTATTTTTTTTTTTTTTTTTTTTTTTTTTTTT
>NC_058403.1:173359469-173426222 GCF_002201575.2 Neomonachus schauinslandi | reverse complement strand
AAGAAAGTAAGAAAAGGGAAAAAAAAAAAAAAAAAAAAAAAAAAAGAGTGAAAGTTTGAAAACCAAATTTTGGGGGGGTGGGTTTTCCTTTTTTTTTTTTTTTTTTTTTTTTTTTTTTTTAGTAATAGCTCTATAGTTTTTGCTTAAGGAACTAGTTTTTCTATATTGAAGGCTATCTTAGAAGAGTAATAGACACTAATCTTGGTCCTTAAACTTAATCCAAATTGTCTTTTTTCTGGATTTTTAATCCTGAGTGGGGTGGCCAAGTACAAATGTATTTGGAATTAATTCATTCCTCAGATTATTCCCTGAAGTCATTGATTATAAATTCTACTTGTCTAGACCCTGGAGTTGCCTTGGTTCTTGTAATTTCTGAGACAAACTATGCAGGTTTCCCTTGGATTCCCTATGCTTCCAGTAAGTTATTTTATCTATCTATCTATTTATCTATTGTCTTTTTCTCTCTTTATACCTGTCTATCTATCTATCCATCTATCTATCTAATCTATCCATGTAGGTTTAAGATGACCAATGTTGGTTTCTGTTGCTTGTAGTAATATGCATGCTAAAGTCACTGTAGGATCAAGTTTGTGATTGAATAAATGCAAGGAATTACATGTCTGTTGTGGATTAACATCACAGGTTTTAAAAACTTAGGATGATAAAGTTAGATGAAAGAAATATATATTATAAATTAAATATTAGCCCCAAATGAGAGATACAATATATAAGATATATCTTTTATGGGAGGTAATTTTCTTTCATTAAAAAAAATCTGTAATAAACTAAATTTAAATATTTCTGGCAGGTGGATATATTTTATGTTTGAATATATTTTAAATGAAATTACGATGGACAGTCTATTCAAGTGTGTTGGCAAAAGTGCTTTGACAGCTCAAAGGAATAAGAGAAGGTTAACAGAGAAACATCAGCCCACATTCTGTGGCACAGGAAGAAAGGAGAGTTTGGGGGGGTCACCTCAAGCTCAGATAGAGCCCCTGGCCATGTGGAAAATTGAATCCTTTTTTGTTTTAAATTCTCTTTCAACTTAGGGATGAAACTTCCAAAAAATTCCATTTACTTATCAATCATTTGTGGGCTTTTTTAAAAAAGCCACCGGTGTACTCATTTATTTTACTTTATTCTCTATTCTAGATGTCATTCTCATATTAGAAGGTCTCCCAAAGATGAGACAGAGTCTAGAGAACAAAGTGATGCCCGGGTTCTAGCAGATGACCCGTATTAATAGACATTCTAAAGGAAGAGCACAACAGAAATTGCTAGTTAAATGAATGATACCCTGTATTAAACACCAAGACTTCCAGTGACTAATTTATGAATTCAATAAACTTCAGTTACTCTACGCTTGTCTAAGTTGTTAATCCAATGGACCAAATATTCTCAGAATTTCTACCCTGTAAAGGCTTCTACAATGAAAATTCCGATTGTTATTATTTGCCAAAAACTGGTTGAGAAGTGACAGTGTTAGCATGATTTTTCTTTTTTTCAATATTTTGAAAGTTGTTCGCTTCATGCATTCATTCAACTAACAACATCTGAGAATTCACTATGCTTGGTATGAGACACTGTAGTTACAAAGATTAGTAGGATGGAATCTTTGTCCTCCTGTTACTCAAAGTTTTATTTGTTACAAAAAAATACATACATGCTGTTTCTAATGTGATGCTTTTGGCTGCAAGAAACAAAACCTGTGTACTTTGTGCGCAGTAAAAATTAGAAAATCCTGCAGCTCAAAACTGAGAGGAGTGCTTCAGGGTTTTTGTTTTTGTTTTTATTTGTTTATATTTTCTCTCAGCCATATGTAATGAACTGTTTTTTTTTTTTTTTTTATCGGCTTTACATTCACAGCATCAAGCTGCAGCTCCAAGCATAACATCCTCACACAATACCATCCAAAACCAGAAGGGAGAAGGGGAATCATGGGTCATAGCCATCTCTAGTTATGTTTTTTTTTAGTAAATAAAAATTGCTCAGACATCTCCTGTTAGTAACCCCTCATTTTTCAGTGGTCAGAATTGTATATCCTGTGACAATTTCTATACTTATCATTTATAAGGGCAATAGAAATACTAATTTGTTTTTGAGAGTCAAAGTTTCAATAGCCAAAATTCACCCAGTGAATTTGGTGTGGTGTTGGTGTTGCTGAGGGACTCAACATCAGGTGAGGCACATAACCCCCTGATTTTTGCACAAATATTAACAAAGAAGAAGCATCTGAAATAGATTTGTGTGGTCCACCAGAAGTGTACTACATGGAGATAATTATAATTCAAGATGATTAATGCTATAGTAGATGTATGTACAGCATCCTCTGAAATTATGCACAATAATCTGAGGGTGCAAAACCTTAAAAAATTTTTTTGTAATGTTACTAGTGCAGACTATAAGAGCAATAGGAAATCACAGAAGGATGAACAAATCTAAAATCCTAGCCAGTTTTTATAAAAATATCATTCTTTTATTAGCAAAAACTTCAATTCCAGTGGAGTGGAAAGAACATTAGAAAAAGAAAAAAAGGAATAAAGAGAGTTTATTTCTTTGCTCTAAGTGTGTATCAGTGGTTAATGTCACTTTGCCATGTCTAAAATCTGGATAAAATTTTTTACTTCATAAGTAGATTATGTCATTTAAATGAGATAACTGTATAAATAACGTGAACTTTTGGTTCCCATGAAAATATATTTATTAATGTGTGTATCACATCTATCTCTCTGTCCATTTATCTATCTTTTTCTCTCCCCAGCATATTCAGTCCATATATAGGTAATGCCACACCTATTTTTACAATATCCCCTTGTTAGTGAATGCTATGCAATGAATTCACAGAGTTGCCTACAGCCGATTCCATCATAATAGTCAGAAAATCAAAACTGTTAAGAGGGAATACAATCAAACTGACCTTCCAGCCAGAGAGAACCACCGCATCTAAATGGTAGAACAGCTCCATGTTCCACAGAAAGGAATGTGAATCTCTGCTGCATTATGGTACCTTTAAAGAAAATAAGAAAGCACTCTCCATGTAATTATACACTTGTCTTTGCCTTGCCTTGTCTTATGTGTTCTGAAGTTTGGAAAAAATAATTTTTTTGAAGCAGGTACTAACTTTAATGCTCTGACCACAAATGTTGGTCAAAGAAAAACTTATGAGGAGACCTCAAGGCCCTAGGTTGTGCTTTCAGTCATCCAAGTCCTTATAATACATTTTATTTACATTTCTTCTTTCTCTAAGGAGCCGGAGTTATTATTCCTTCAATGATAGGTATTGTCAAAGTGACGAAGAATTTACGCATGTGAATTAATGTCTACAATAATTGTGCAAAAACAATATCGCAAATTCATCCACAGCCTATTAAGTTTCAATTCTCATTCTTATTTGAAAACAACTTTTTAAAAATCTTAGGCACAAATCTTAGGCAAAAACAATATCGCAAATTCATCCACAGCCTATTAAGTTTCAATTCTCATTCTTATTTGAAAACAACTTTTTAAAAATCTTAGGCACAACAGGGGTACCTTGGTGGCTCAGTCTTGGTTTTGGCTGAGGTCATGATGTCGGTGTCGTGAGATTGAGCCCCGCATTGAGCTCTGCACTCAGGGGGGAGTCTGCTCGAGATTCTCTCTCTCCCTCTCTCTCTGACCCTCCCCACTGCCCTCTCTCTCTCTTTCTCTATACATAAATAAATAAATCTTAAAAAAAATCTTAGGCACAACAACTTTTCTTGGGGTTGTTTAGAAACTGGTAAGGAAAAAGAGAAGAACCTGAATTTATTGGTTCGTATTTAAAAAAAAAAAAAAGAACAAGTGCATTGGCTTCATGCATGGTTGTATGCAGACACTTAAATAACATTATCTGAGATCTTTCTGTTTTATTCTCTGCACCCAGGTTTCCATTGCACTGGTTTCACTTATAGGCAGCCTAGACCCATGTGACAATCCCCAGACATACACCTTCCTAGCTTTAATGATAGAAAATCTCCTCTGTTCACAGTTCCAACAAGAGACCCCCAAATGGAGACTCACTGGCAGTGAATGGCCAGAGCTGATTCACAAACTCACCTCCAGAGCTTGGTGTGGCTTCGACCACAGACTCATCACAGGAACTGAAAGTGGAGGATAAGTGGTTCCTCAATGAAATGGAGATTCTGTTACAAAAATAGGTGAATTGATGCTGGAAAGTCCCTAAACAGATTTATACCAGTGAACCAGGCACCACTTGTCTATCACTCCCCATTGGTCCAGCCATCTTGTGGTGACCAGTTTCTTGCAAGCGTCAACAAGCTTTGTGAAGGGGGAACCTAAGACATCCTCAACTCAAACCTTTACTTCATATTCTTGATTCTTGCTCTGAGCCTTTTCTGCTTCTATGGTGAAAGTCACTCAGAGGAAGCTTCTCAGCACTCAGGCATGTGGAACCTGGAGATGCGAAGGAGTTAACCCTCCTTAAGTCACCCTTGGTCACTGAGGGACAGGCACTAATGGCTTTTCATCCCCCACCCAGGATCCTGCAGGACTATTAGTCATCCTTGGTTTTGGATTATCGTATTGGCCTCTCTTCCCGTCTCTGATTCCTGCTAATGGCATCATTCTCCCCCAAAATTACCTGTACACAAGTATTTACCTTAGTATCTGCTTTAGAAAAACCTAGACTAAAACTGGTACCAGAATTCACCTTAGAAAGTAGACCATTCGGGTGGATTTTAGAACTTGATCACTCATTGGGCATATGGCAAGTATGATGGTGATAAGTGAGGACATTACTCCTGGCCCAGTACACTCCTGCCTGGATTAGGAGCACCTTAGGAAGAAGCAACAGCATTGAGCTCTGAAGTGGCAGCGCTGATTAAAGTGGTGTGGAGGCAACCACAATTGTATGGATGAGGTAACAATTTTGAAAATCTTGAAAAAATGAAAAGTAGCTTTAAAACTTTCATAGGAAAATATATTTTATTTTATTTTTATTTTATTTTATTTAAATTCAATTTGCCAAGGTATAGCACATCATTAGTTTTTGATATAATGATCAATGATACCTTAGTTGAGTATATCACCCAGTGCTCATCATATCACTTTGATAGGTTCAATAACTATCTCCACCCAGTGCCAGAAGAGAATACCCTTACAGGTATATGTAACTTTGGTTTTCTTCTTTTGTTTCCATGTCTGTATATTTTTATTGTAAAATATTTCTTACATTTAGAAAATGGCATAAAATAGAGTATCTCAGGTATAAGAATAGCTGTATAGTGAATGACGGTCACCCCTTCCCGAGTAAGGAAGCATAACTTTGCCAGCCCCCTAAAAGTCCTCTGGCTGCATATAGTACTTACATTTATCTAGTGCTCATTGATATTATTCCAGCAGACCTATAGGAGTTGTTAATATCTGTCATGTTTTCTGTTTGTTGAAATCAATGTCACATCAGTTATTCAATATTTGTGATATAACCCCTGGACTCATCCATATAGTTTTGTGTAGCTGAAGCTCATTTGTTTTCATTGCTATCCAGTGTTCTATTACAGGAGCATACCACAATCATATGTTCCCTCTATCATCAGGGACATTTGGGTTACTCCTGTTTGGTGAACACATGTACTTTGCTGCTGCTGACCTCCTTACTTTTATCTTGGTATAGGAATTTCTCTAAGGTATATACCCAGTGCTGTGTTTTAGGGTATACACAACACATCATCAACTCTAATGGGTAATGTCAAATGATTTTTCAAAGTGCAATTTACATCCCCATAAACCATGTGTGAGAGTTCTCAGTTGTGTCATGTGCTCACAAATGCCTGGCACTGTCAGCCACTTGAATTTTTACCAATTTAATTGGTATATATTGATAGTCCATTATAATTTTAATATTTATTTCCTAACTTGCTAATGAGGTGTACAGGTTTTAATTTGCTTATTGGACTTCGGATTTCTTCTTTGTCATTTTAAAAATGTATTTGGAATGTGATGAGCACTCATGTTATACAACTGATAAATTATTGAACACTACCTCTGAAATTAATGATGTACTATAGGTGGGCTAATTGAATTTAAATTAAAAAAAATAAAAATAAAAATTTATTTGGAGGGCTTATTTTTATATTTTGGTTGAGGTTTTTTTGTTTATAAGTTACAAATATATTCTCCCACCTTGTGACATGGCTTTTTACACTTGACTTTTGTTACTTTTCACTGAAAAACTTAATGTTGGAGCTAGCATCAATCATTGTATTTATTAATTTTTTTCCCAATTAAAATCAGAGAAGTTATCCTTATTTTGAAGAGTTGCACACCTAAGGGTCAGCTTACCTGCAGGATGAATAATGAGTCTTTGGCTTAATAGTTTTCATAAACACTGAACAGTGGGTTTAATGAGGAAAATAGACTTAAATAATCCCTTGTCCATATTCCGCGAGTTAATTTCACCTGGATCCTCTGGAAAGGAATAAATATGCAATTGCTTAGGGACAAAATGAAAGTTGTGCATGTTTCTATGGGCTTTGTTTTGCTAATTTGCCTTAGGAGGACTGAGATAATCTCCTGTGCCTAAAAATGAGCATGCTTTATTTTTTGGCCTCATTTTTTTCTGTTTCTTAAAGGGAAATTACGAGGTCCTCTGGAGCTGAAAATTGAAAATTGAGTAGCTGGTTAAAGAAGCAAAGTGGTGGGCGCCTGGGTGGCTCAGTTGGTTAAGCGACTGCCTTCGGCTCAGGTCATGATCCTGGAGTCCCAGGATCGAGTACCGCATCGGGCTCCCTGCTTAGCAGGGAGTCTGCTTCTCCCTCTGACCCTCCCCCCTCTCATGCTCTCTCTCTATCTCATTCTCTCTCTCAAATAAATAAATAAAATCTTAAAAAAAAAAAAAAAGAAGCAAAGTGGTGTCACCTCACAAGCAAGGTTCTTGGATGCATCACAACATTTGCCAGGGGAAGTTTTGGCATCCATAAGGGTATATTAACACTACTTTTCTCCATCCCTCTGTAGCTACTCAGGCAAGTGACAAGTAGGTATGTCATGACCACATGTGACATATAAATTACAAGTTCTCTGCCCCTCTAAAACTTTATTCAGCATCAACCTTTGCACCAATACACTGAGGCATAATAGCCAATAATTTATGAGTGTAATTTGAAGGAAGCAATTCCGCTTTGTGACTACAGTAGTAAATAAAAGATTCAAATCCTCATTGACCCAACATCAAATTCCGCTTTACTTTTTTTTTCCCCCAGTGATGTTGTTTATGGGAGTAAACAAGAGAAATCCAAGAAAGGTGACAGGTTAAAGAAATGCAGTGATTTCAAGGGACAGAGACAATGGCATTAGAAATGAAGGACATTATCAGAAGAAAATAAATGTGCATGGGTCCAAATTTTATGATTTAGATTTTTTTTTCTTTTTCTTTTCTTTTCTTTTTTTTCTGCTTTTGACAGAAAGTGCTTTGGAGACAAAGTATGTTGCATAGCCAGGCGGTATAGCGGATAAGAGAAATGATAGGCTGGTGAGCGCCAAGAGGGAAGACTTGGATGAGAACTACTTTATGATTTCTTGATTAAAATACTATGAAGAAGAATTTGCTTCCTTGATAAATGAGATCTACTGGTGTGGGCCAAGGCATTCACCTGAGACTCTTTCTCAGTAAAATACCTGCCCTGCAGACTCTTTAACACTGGTCACAATTTGGAAGCAGTTAATTACACTTTCCCTTGGGATTTTAAAAATAGATTTCCTTCCCAGTTATTCTTTTGGGCTAGAACTCAAGTAGGAATGACAGAATCTTTGTGAATATGAAAGGGTGTGCAAATACTGAGCTTGCCAACCGGATCCATTCAAGTTTGCATTAGCTTGAGGTCTGGAATCAAGTTCAGATCAATTCAGAAATGAAGTGAGATGAATGTGTCTCTTTACCTACAGATGACAGCATGATCTGAAGTGAAAATCAGGGGCATACACAACTTGACAAGGGCTTGGGGCTTAGGAGTTGACTAATGCGTGACTTTGGTTAAAATAGTCTTAGAATCCCATCTTAGTAATGCTGTTCTATATAAGAGTTCAGAATAAGTGATAATTACTAAAAACAACCTTGTTCAAGGACATACCTGCGAGGATGTACATTGACTTAACGTTTGTTAATTGGTAGTAAAACAATGCCCTATATAATGGTTTGCTTGTTAAATATTTGTTTAAGCCATTGTAGCATGATAATAATATGCATCTCTTCAGCATTATTTTTGTTTTCCCATGTGCTTTAACATATACTCAAACTTTCTCTCATAACAACTCTGTGAGGAAGAAAGGCAATTATTATAAGTGAGGAAACCGAAGCACAACTATGAAGAAATTTGCCCCATGCAAGACAGGTACCACAGGGCAGAACTGTGACTAACAGGCAGAATTTCTATCCTCTAAGCTAGTGTAATATCTTTACTCTTTTTTCCCATGGAAGATGAGTTTCATAGTAATAAGCAGTAGCTAATGATTAGGCCACTACAGCCAAGTTAAAGATGAATTATAAAGTACATGTTTATTTCTGCCTAATACGTACTCAAGAAATAGGAATTACCTTCTCATTTGGTATTTTGCTGTGACTCCAACTTGGACCTCTCTTCCAGTTCTTGTTCCACCTTCAACCCCTCCACTTCCCAATTCTGCCTTCCATTTTGTCAGCCACTCATACTCAGGTATTGGTCAACTAACTCTTATTCAAGGATTAGGTCATAAAATCTCTCTAAGGAGTGTTTGTATTTAAGAGAAACTTCGAGAGCCTTTGGGATACACAGGTAACTGTGAGTTTTTCAGAGGGCCTTGTTGATTGCCTCTCATATGACAAAATTTATGGAAGCAAACCTTAGAATGGTATTTACTCTTTCATGTTTATGAATCAGGCGAAAAGGAGGGTTTGGGAGTTCCTTCCCCTTTCCTCTCAGTTTAATGTGTGTGTTTACAGACAGTGAAAAGGAAAGTTTACGGGATTCAGAGATAGGAATCCAAGCTCTGCCCTTTACTGAGCTGTGTGACCACATATATTGCTTTGTCTAAACTAAGGTAGCATTAATACCTATTTTGAATAGCTGGTGGGAAGGCCAAGAAGGATCACTTGTCAAACATGGTGGGAAAGTACCATGTTTCCTTTGTCTTTGCACTTGATGTTCTGATTTTGTCAATCAAAAAAACCCCACATCTTTTGAACTATATCCAGTAGAATCTTCGTGTATCTAACAGAAAGAACAAGTGTTCCTGGGTCTCAGTAAGTGTAGCAGCAGTAGCAGCAGCTAGTGATATTTATTGAACAGGTGCCACGAGCCAGAAATGAGTGGAGCTAAGCGCTTTACATGTGCAGTAATGTTTAGTCATCACAAAACCCCAAAAGCCCATTTTATACACAGGTAGGCACGTCTCAAATATTAAATAATTTGCTCTTTGTCAATCAGTAAGGACCAGGTCTTGAACTCAAGTTGTCTGACTCTGAATTCCAAAATCTGTGAATCTTAGAACAACAAGAAAAACAAGCCTCCATTGTAGCGTATGGTTAGAAAAAGAGTTGAGTGAGCATTTCTGAAGGTTCTCTGGATTTTGTGATAATTGAATGAAAGCTCCTCTCTGTTTTACTCCTGGTTTTACAAAGGATTTAAATGTAGCTGTATTGGTGCAAAATCTGCATCATGTTACCTATCCATAAACAACAGACACAGTGTCCTTGACAGGTGTTTGCATTTTCAATTGAGATTAATAGATTATGATTATAATTAATGTAATTAATTGAACGTAAATTAACATTAGAAGGTGTTGGGCGTTTAAATATCTCTTACACATAAAGATTCAGTTATTTCAGGAATCATTTCAAGATCAGTTATTTTAAGATCCAGTTCTTTCAAGTTATTTCATATTCACTAAAAATACTCTTAGTTGTGGTCATGATTATTATGATTATTCAAGTAATAACCAAGCCCTAAAAAAGACACTTAAAATTTCAGGAAAAAATGAGGGTGGATAAATGCCTTTCTGAATATTCTGCAATATTTACAGCTTAAAATAAAACTTTTCTAAACAGGAAAAGAAAAGTGTGCCTAATGTGGAAACTTCCTACCATTTGATTTGCTCAAATGCCTCTCCTATTTGTATTCTTTTTGCTTTATATAAATAGAAAAGAAAATCTTAGGGAAAAGCCATTTCCTAGGACATTATTTTAGAGATTGGTTTCTTTCTCTAGAGGAGTAAAACCTCATTGTCATCTTTCACAGGATAATTTTTTGGAATATAAGCAGGAGATTCTAAATTTATTGTCTTGTGTTTTGTTTGGCTTTAGATGAAAAAAAAAACCTGTGTTGATATGAACTGAAAATAAATGTGGAATAAGTTGCAACAGCAAATGCGAAGGTGAGTT
Organism: Neomonachus schauinslandi; assembly: GCF_002201575.2. Classification (NCBI taxonomy): domain Eukaryota; kingdom Metazoa; phylum Chordata; class Mammalia; order Carnivora; family Phocidae; genus Neomonachus; species Neomonachus schauinslandi. The sequence goes on along the minus strand of NC_058403.1, from coordinate 173,415,829 downwards.
TGCTGCTTATAATATGCATATGTATATGTGGATGTGTATACACACGTATGTATGTATATACATATATGTATATATATTTAGTTTGGTAGTTGGAAATATGTGTTGTTGAATGATTTAAAGAGAAGGTTTTTTGACACACAGACTAGGGAGTTATTGAAGGCAAATGAGGATTTTAAAATTTACTTTGGAATATGGAGAGGAAAATATTTCACAGGGTAGTTTGGCAAACTGAAAAGAGACTATATATATGAAATTCTTGAAGCTTGTGAATTTCTTCTACATACTTTCTGTGTAAAAGCAATAAAATGTAAAATAAAGTAGACAAAAGGTGCAAAGTCAAACAAACCTGGGGTATATAGAATTAGATAGAACACATGTGCTCGTGGGTGGGAACTCACATGTACATGATATCTAAGAGGACAAATGATGACAAGCTGAAAGCCTGGGTCTCACTTTTTGTGGTTAATGGACTTGTCAAGGGCAAAGATTGTTTAGTTATGAAGTTGACTTCCTCATTGCATACAATGTGAAAATAATGTAGAACTCCATGGATGAAAGATGGAAGAAATAAGTAGGTGAAAGATAATGCTATCCGGAAAAGAAATTTATTACATTAGGCAGTTTGTGATTTTACGGTGTATTAGAAGTTTATCTTCTGTGGTGAGGATGCCAGCTCAGAAGGAAACTTATCATTCACCTTAGATTTTCATCCTAGAAGAAAATTTTATGTCAGTAATAATACTAGATAGTATGGCACAATATTATTCTATCTGTAAACTAAAGCTAGGAAAGAAAAGTTTTGGCTTTTTTTTTTATAGGGCTGTATCATTTGTTCAATGGCAAATTAATATACACATATTTTTTTGAAGATTATTGGGCATGTACTTCTAACATGGAGATGTTGGGACATTTATACAGTGCTATATTGTAGCAGCTAAATATATTATTTTCTGCATAAAATTGACAAAATAGTGTACTAAACCATACAGCCAACTCCCTTAGAAGCCAAATTGTTACATGGAGTGTTAACTAGAAGGCGATCGTTTCTGAGTGATGTTTCATGCCTTCATAAATGTCTTCCTTCCTTGATTTATTCATCAGTGGTTTTTAGTTCTCACAAAATAGGAATTATCTCAATCTTAAACAACTTAAGCAGTTGCTTTTAAGGTGACTTAATATCATCCAATCCTTGCCCTCTCACCATTTGGAAGGCCATAAAATAAGGTAAATAGAATATGTGACCATCTAAAATGAAAATGATTTTATTATTCATGAGTACTTTAATATAAACACTTTAGAGACTGTATTCCTCCATTCTATTAAATTATGGTGCAACATGAAACTGTCAGACTAGGTTGTAGACTCATAGTCTCCATGGAATTTCCTTATGTTTTTCTTTAAGATTTTTTTTCTAGTATCTATAAATCTAATTATTGGTCCATATCTTTCATCTGATATTCTAAATCCTTATTCCCTGGTGTTTCCCCTTCTTTTGGATTTGATATCAGTTACTGATAATGACAGAAATCACATTTCTATAATAACATAAGGCTAAGTTGATAAACTTAGAGTAGGAATAGATTTTGGGGATCTACCCTGGCATAAATGTCTCCCTAGAGTGCTGTGACCTTTTCAAAGGAAACATTTCCTCTAACCCAGCACTTAAGGGAATATGACACCTGACTCTAGATAGATCTATTGCCAGACAAGGGATAGTTATGAGCATTGGCCTTGGAGTAAGACAGAATTGCATTCTGTCTCTTTTAACCTGTATTATCTGGAACATACCTTCCGAGCCTTGGCTTCCTCATCTGTATAATAAGATGAATTGCACATCATTTATATAGTTGTTGTGAGGATGACATAAGGTAATTCATGTAAAGCACTTAATATGGTCCCTGGTGGTACATGGTAATCATTACTGTTTTTATTGTATCTGGATCTATAGGCTATTGAATTCAGAAGACCATGTCCTTCCTTCCTCTCCAGAATCTTCAAATCTAGAATTATTGACTAAAACTGTAGGAGGATTTCCTGGAAGTATTATCATAGTTATGGTATTTTAGGTTGATCCTCTGGTTGTTATGTCTAGGGAAGAGAGCACATGCCTGCTGCCTAGCCTTGCCACTCATACCAGAGGGGCTTGAGAGTCCCCTCTACAGTATACCAAGAATTCTACCATACCATAGTTGTAAGTGCTTTAAAGTTATAAAATAAAGCTATATCAAATGTAATGTTTTACCATCTTAGTTTAATAAATATACCTTCAATAGATTAGGAATGCCAAGTTAAAATTGAAAATTGAAAATTCTTTGTAAAGTCTTTGAAGTCTCCCTGCTGAAACATAGGGGTAGAGAGAGAACCAAAATATGTCGCCCATCCTCCTTCCCTGCCTATCTCAGGCAGTGTCTCGTACCACGACGGGCTTTGCATGCCTACGTGGAATCTTTCTGCATGCACAACCAGACTTGGTCCACAGTTTTGGGGATGGCACTCTTGGCCACTCCAGGGGCCCAGATGGGCACATTCAGTGCAGTCTGCCTTCAAAATAGAGCAAAGGAAGAAGCCCACGTATACCTTGGGATTGTACAGTGGGGCCAAGTACCAACAGCATGGTCTAAAAGGTGGGGATGCAGGCTATTGATAGGTGTATCTCTTAAACCCCCTGGACTCTTCACCCTGCAGGGTGGGATGTGGCTGGAGAAAGGCTAGAAAATGTCTCTCTATAACATAAGATCTAGGGTAAGGTCACTCTTGTCTGGCCATAAAGAGTGTTATTACTCTTAGTTACTAAGATAAAACATCGACTTGATGATACATCAACTTGTACTTCTTCAAGACAGTGCTATAGACCAAATGTTTGTTGTGCCTCCCTCAAAAAATTTGTATGTTGAAAACTAACCCCGTGTGGTGGTATTAGGGGGTGCTACCTTTGGGAAGCTGTGAGGGTGGAGCCCTCATGAACGGGGCCTTTTGGATTAAGTCACGAAGTTAGAATAAATGGGATTAGTGCCTTTATAAGACCTCCCTTGCCCCTCTGTCATGTGAGCACATAACGAGAAGACAGCTGTCTATGAACCAGGACAAATGGATATCTTCATTATGTTGAGTCTACCAATCCATGAACAGGGTGGGTATATCCCCCCATTTATTTAGGTCTTCTCTGAATTTTTTCATCAGCATTTCATAACTTTTAGCATACACATTCAATATATACTTTCTAAGGATATACACAAGTATTTCATTTTTTGCAACTGATGTAAATGGTACTATGCTTTTAATTTTAGTTTTTGCATGTTCATTATTATATATAGAAATGAGAATGATTCCTGTGTGTTGGTCTTATAAGCTGTGACATTGTTGGACACACTTATTAGTTCTATAAGATTTTTTATTTGTTTGCTTTTGGATTATTTGGGATTTTTTATGTCCTTTGCAATTTTTATTTTATGTCCTTTGCAAGGTTTATTTCTTCCTTCACAATCTGTATGCTTTTGTTGATTTTCTTGCCCTGTTGTTCTGGCTAGAACTTCCAACGTGATGTTGAATAATAGTGATGAAAGCAAAAAATATTTCCCCAGTGCTTAATCTTATTGGGAAAGCATTCAGTCTTTCACAGTTAAGGGTAATGTCAACTCTAGGGTTTTTTGGTAGCGATTCTTTATCAAGTTGTAAAAGTTTCTCTCTGGTCCTGTTTTTATGAAAATGTTTTGAATAGGTATGAATTTCATCAAGTTCTTATTTTTAACACAACTGGTATGCTAATATAGTGCTTTCACCTTTAGCTTTTTGATATGATGGATTATATTGATTGCAATGATTTATTTCTAAATATTGAATAGCCTTGCATACCTGGAATAAATCCCATTTAGTCATGCTGTATAATTCTTTCCAAATATTATTGGATTTGGATTTGGTTTGCTAATGCATTGTTGAGGATTTTGGAGTCAAGTTCATTGTAATTTTCTCTTTCTTGCAGCATCTGTCTGGTTGGGTATTAATCTGGGTAATGCTGGCCTACAGTGAGTTCCCTCCTCTTCTAGTTTCTGAAATAAAATATGTAAATTGGTCTTGGTGATTCTTTAAATGTTTGGTATAAATCCCCAGTGAGACAAAGTGGGCCTATATATTTCTTTTGGGGGAATTTTTAAATTATGAATTGTATTTCTCTGATTGTTGTTGGGTTATTCAGATTGCCCATTTCATCTTGGTTGAGTTTTGGTAGTTTGTCATTTTTGAAGACTTGGTCTATTTCTTGTAAATTGTCAAAATCATGAGCACAAAGTTGTTTGTAGTATTTTCTTATTACCTTTTAATGACTGCACACTCTATAGTGATATGCTCTATTTCATTTCTGATATTGGTAATTTATTCCTTCTTCCTTTTTATTTTTTAAATTTTTACTATGGATTTCTCAATTTTATTAAGTTTTTGAAGAAAAAGTTTTCTGCTTCATTGATCTTCTCTGTTGTTTCCCTATTTTTAAGTTCCATTAATGTCAACTCTTTATTATGTCCTTTCTTCTACTTGGTTTAGGCTTACCTTGGTCTTCTTTTTCTAGCTTTTTAAGGTAGAAACTTAGGTTATTCATTTGAAATATTTCCTCATTTTCAATATAAGCACTTAGTGCTATAAATTTCTCTCTCAACACTGCTTTAACTGTGTCTCACAAATTTTGATACGTTGTGGTTCATTTAGGTCCCTTTTTTTTTATCATTTTAAATACCACTGTCTTGGGTATCAGATGGTGTTGTAATTTTTCTTTTCATTTCAAACATGATTTATAGAACTCATGAGGAGAAAGGTAGTCTATTGTATGCGTCCATAATTCTGCTCTTTCTGTCGTTTCTTTCTTCCTGATGCTCCTAGATTTCCTCTTTTATTATTTTCTTTCTGTTTGAAGAATTTTCTCTAGTCAGTCTTTAAAGAAAGATCTGCTAGCAACAGATTCTCTAAATTTTCCTTTGTTTGATAATGGTTTTATTTCCCCTTCATTCCTGAACAATAGTTTTGACAGAGAATTCAGTTGACATTTTTTTTTGGTCATAAACTTATGAAATATCGTGCCACTTACTTTTGGCCTCCATGCTTTCAGATGAGAAATCTGTCATTCAATTTGGTCTTTACCTTTTGGTAATGCATCATTTCACTCTACTTTTAAGATCTTTTCTTTACTTTTTAAAAGTTTAACTACAGTGTGTTTGGGCTTGGATTTTTTTTTAGATATATCCTCTTTGGTGCATATTCAGCTTCTTGTGTCTATAGGTTTATATTTGCCAAATTTGGGGAGTTTCCAGCCATTATTTCTTCAAATATTCTTTCAGCCCCAATGTTTCTCCCTTCTATTTTTCCAAAGATATGAAGATTGGGTCTCTTGTTATTATCCCAGAATTTTGTTTTGTTTTGCTTTTTTCTGAGTCTATTTTCATCTCCATTATGTTCTAGCATTATGTTTTATCTTTTAATCACTTTACTTTTTATTAATTTATTAACCACAGAATAAAAAATATAAATTGGGGCACCTGGGTGGCTCAGTCTGTGAAGCATCTGCCTTCAGCTCAGGTTATGATCTCAGAATCCTGGGATCAAGCCCTGCATAGGGCTCCCTGCTCAGTGGAGAGTCTGCTTCTCCCTCTCACTCTCTTTCTGTGCTCGCTCTCATTCTCTCTCTCAAATAAATAAGTAAAATCTTAATAAATAAATAAGAAAGATCAATGAAGTGTATTTTTTTCAATGAGACTGTTGAGAGTCAAAAAATATTTAGGACTAAATATTACATATTACAGGGATGCCTGGGTGGCTCAGTTGGTTGAGCATCTGCCTTCAGCTCAGGTCATGATCCCAGGGTCCTGGGATAGAGTCCTGCATTGGGCTCCCTGCTCAGCGGGGAGCCTGCTTCTCCCTCTGCCTGCTGTTCCCCCTACTTGTGCTCCCTCAATCTCTCTCTGACAAGTAAATAAAATATTAAATAAATAAATAAATAAATATTACATATTACATTAGAAATATTGTCTTCTTGGGGCACCTGGGTGGCTCAGTTCGTTAAGCACCCAACTATTGGTTTTAGCTCAGGTCATGATCTCAGGGTTGTGAGATAGAGTCCTGCATCAGGCTCTGTGCTGGGTATGGAGCCTGCTTAAGATTCTCTCTCTCCCTTTCCCTTTGCCTCACCCACCCCTTGCACACACTCTCTCTCTGTCTCTAAAATAAATATATAAATCTTAAAAAAATATTGTCTTCTTCATTACATGGTAAATATTTATTGCAAAAAATTAGGAAAAACTAAAATTAAGAGTAAAGCATATACTTGTAGTCACAATTTCATCACCTAGAGATGATAACTTTTCTACTTTCCTTCCAGAAAAAGATTTGTTCTCAATTTTTTTCTCCTTGTTACACACATGCATGCACACACACATACATACATACATATGCATACATATAAATATAAAATTTTTAATACATTTGAAACTGTCTCATTGATAATTTTAAGACTTTTTTAGTATTCTGATATTTTTATATTTCATCATCTTCTAAAACTCCATGTTGAAAGCAGTTTACTTGAGCCAGTAGCATTAATAAATGAAATAAACAGAGATAAAACCTGAGTTAATGATCCCAGTCTCCTAGTAGGGATAGAAAAGAAAATAATGATATTTCTTTATATTGCCTAAATACCACATTAATGCCTACACCTACCTTAATAATTCTAAACTTAAATTTATGGAAAATGGGAGTCAATCTACAAAAAAAATAAGGAAAATAAATAAATAATGACTGGTAGAAGATAAATATTAAAATTAAGTAACCAACATCTTAGAAAGAAGCAGAATAAAGCCATGTGTGCCACTGTAATTCTTCATTGCAAGAATGAATTGGAATTGATGGTGATGTACTGTCCTTTGGAACACTGAGATGTAGAGTTTCTGGTATATTACTGTCTCTCATGTGGCCCTAGTGAGAAATACCATTATCAAAGGACATACTATTCATCTATATTTACCATACTTTGTTTTGCTATTCCTTTTCTGCCTTTTTATGAATTCTATGCTTCCATTGAACTTATTCAAGCATTATAATGATAAGATTGGATTGAGTCATTAATGAAAAATATAGCTACCTAGATATTTATGACTCTGTATTTGATAAATGTTTTTGTTTACCACTGTGTTCTCTAAGTGGAAAAAAAAAAAGAGAAAACCTTTAAGTTGATTTATTTATGGTATCTTGTCAGCTGAGTCAGGGTTTGAGTTAGGAATACAGAGCTCTCTCAGCTATCAAAGTAACCTAACAGATTGTTTTCTTATGTACCTATATCACCTGAATAACTTGGAGAGATAACTCAAAGACATTCAGCCTTAATTTCTTTTGTTCATTTGTTCATTCACTCATCAAATATTTATTGAGTTTCTATTGTTTTTCAGGCTCTGTGCTAGGTGATAGTGCTAGAGTGGTAGATATATATTAATATATAGTCACAGATTTTTATATATACACACATGTGCACTGACATAATTTTATTATATTTGGATACACACACAGGCACAGATATAATGTACTTCCAACATAATATTTTAGATTCTTATCTTGACCTCTTACCATGAGCCGTGATGAAAGTTTATAAGATCACCACATTGAAAAGTACATTAAGGAAAGATAAGTCAGAGCAAATGCCTTTTGAAGCTTTTGGCCTAATATTCCTGATGCATCTGTTAGTGGTTATTCTTAAATTTTAGAAGCTTTTATTTATAAGTGGTAAACTAGACCTAAAACTCAAGAATTCTATGAGCTAGTACCATTTGAGAAGAGACACAAGATAAAATCTTGCTGGACTAAATTGTCCCTGACTTTCCCATCTTATTACTTACCTTGTTCTTAGGACAGAATGGTCAAGGTGTGATGTGGTGGACATCTTTTTTTTTTTTAATCTGCCCAGTGTCTATCCTGTGTCCATCCTGACACCCTCTCCCTGACACATACACTTCATGATAACAACACCTTTCTTTTCTTTGTAGAACAACTCTTTCTAAACTCTCAGTACGTGTTGTTTGGATAGGGCCAATTCATTAATCTGACTCCAGTGGTGGGTACATGACCAGACCTGGCCTTATCTTGTTGACTAGAGTTATTTGTTCAGAAATGTGAACATTACTCTATCAAGACCAGTGTCGATTAGTCATAAACATTGGCTGCAACGATTGGGAAAAAAGTAAGCATGTTCTATTTTCATTAGATTTTGAACTTAGATGATGTATGTGTGAAGATGCTGGGTGCCATCTTTGATCCCTTGAAGGGTTATGTGCCAAAGAATAGAGGAAAGCAGACTGATACAGTGAGAAGGAAAGATAGCATCCTGATGACATCATGTAAGGTCTTGAATCAAATCATGACTTAAGCTCATCCTTGAACTTCTCACTTATAAATTGCCTTTCTATTAATTGCAACTAACAGAGCTTTCACTAATTCAGTGTCCTTCATTTGCCTCTGTGTGAGAGTCCCTAGAAAAAGGGCCATGGAAGTTTATATTTTGGGTGTATTGGTACCCTTGATCCTTGCTCAAGTCCACTGGTAGTGTGTTTATGTATAAATGTGCAAACATACACACAGATGCCCAGATAGGCACATGTACAGTTTCACAAAGGAAATTCTAAGCATTTGTATCTGTAAGAAATTGTGATCACATGGTGCTCTGATTTAATGAGAGCTTGAGGAGTAAGCTGTCCATGGTTATTACAGTAGCATCATGATATCACCAGGCACCAAGACTCCTTCTTTCTTTCTGCTTGGCTTTCTTTATAGTTTAGAACTTATTCTCATGTTCATTTGATAGGTACTGAATCTATTGCCATCATATCTATGTTCTAGACAATAAAAGAGAGAAGAGTGCATGATAAAAAGGAAAAAATATGTATAAATATATATATGGGGAAAGAAAATGAGCTTAAGAAGCCCAAATTGGAGGCTCCTGGGTGGCTCAGTCTGTTGAGCATCCAACTTTTGGTTTTGGCTCAGGTCATGGTCTCAGAGTCATGAGCCCAGTGTGGGTCTCAGCACTCAGCGTGGAGTCAACTTGAGATTCTTTCTCTCTCTCTCCCTCTATCCCTCCCCTTGCTTGCATGCTCTCTCTCTCAAATAAATAAATAAATTTTAAAAAAAGAAGCCAAAATTGGTCATGTTTCAAGGATTTTCTTTTTCCAGAAGCCCTACCAGAAGCTTCTGTTACATCTCATTGACTAGGATTGTGTCGCATGAGGACCCTTACATGTGAGAGGCTAGGAAATAAAGTATTTTACCTGCAAGTGAGGAAGAAAGACAGATGGGTGTTGACTAGGTAATTATCTGTCTTGACATAAGATGCATTTTGTTTACTTGTGTTTTCTCATCTATGAGTGGTTTCAACTGATTAGATAAACACACTTAGCTGGTTACAATCCATCTCCAACAAAGACTCTGATTGAGTTGGAATCTCTGGTGTTGGTGACCAGGAATCTTTATTTTAATAAGCTCCCCCAGTGATCTCACTATAATCCCAATATGATGTGTTTGAATATATGAGGTCTAAGTTTCCACCCAGCACTTAAATATAATTCTGTAATTTAAACTTTCTAACTATCTACTGTTTTTTTTCATATATATTTGTATTATTAAAAGAATAAAAATGTCCATATTAAACACCCTAAACTATCCTACAATTTAGAGCATGTATCACTGTATTTGCATAATATTTATTGCTGCATCCTGGCTGATCTATTTTGAAATCTGGTAGGATGTTTAAAAGAAAATTCTAGCTCTTTATTACCAATTTCTTAAAAGTGTATTTTTTTTTTCTCTTCAAAGAAAGAAACAGAGTGAAGTACACTCCATGAAAGCAAGATGAACAGATTGCTCAGGAGGCTGTGTCTATTTTTCCTGTCATTGGAACTATAGATTGGGGAATAAGGGAGACTCAGCAGTTCCACAAAAGTGCAGTAATGTAAGCAGAGGTGGGAATCCTGTGCTCTGCGGGACACCTCCAGAGTCTAATTGGTCTGATGGACTAACCCAATGACAGCAAGCAGACAAAGCTCATTTTCTATGTTTGGAAATAGTTTCCTCTTTGGTTCTGAGGATAGCAGAAAGCTAGTTGCTGCATTTGAGGCAATAGAGAAAAAAAATAGCCTAAAGGAGTGATCTAGAGACCCCAAATTTGTCAAGGAAAGAAAGTGTGCCTCTTAAGAGAGTAATTCATCTAGCAGCAGGGATCAAAACCAGGGAAGCCAAACTGTCACCTAGTAGTTTTGGCATAAGTTAAGCTAAAAACTCTGGTCTTCAGAGAAGATCAAGAGTAATTCAAATGTTGTACTCATCAAAGTACTAAGAATAAGTTCTATTGCTGTGGTTGATTCTCATATATCCTTTAATAATGTGCAGTTGATTAATCTATATAGTATATTAATCTATTGTAAGTTAACGAGGAATTAGGAATTTTTTAAGTCATAAACAAGGGTGACTAACATAACTAAAGACGCAAGTGTGAAATGTAAAATTCTAAACGTAATTGATAATGTGAGAGAGTATCTTTATGACCTCGTAGTGACAAGGGACTACTTAAATAACCCCAACAAAACACATATTACAGGGAAAATAATAATAGATTGATTTAATAATTGATCAAAGTTAAGGATGTCTTTTTATTGTTAGTCTTTTTTCTGTTCCTTTATTATTACTTGCATGGTTCATCATCAGAAGTTATCATGTTCTTATATTGTTTGAGGGTTGAAATAAAACAGTGTGGTGCTATTTTGGAAAAAAAAAAAGATTTCTGTTCAAAATATGACACCAGATACCATCCACAAAGTTAACGGATGACAGTTTGGAAGATAATATTTGCAGTGTCTAAGTTTGGTAAGGAACTGATCTCAAGAATGCAAGAAACTCTTGAATGGGATGTAATTAGAAAAATAGGAAAAGGATGTGAATAGACAATTCACAGAACAGGAAATTTAAAGCATATCAAGAGATCCCAATTCATTAGTCATTAAGAAATTAAAACTAAGGCATCAGTAAGCCTCAAATACTATATCAACTGGATTTAGTAAGGCTGACCAGGATGGAGGATCTAGAAAATCATTTGCATCATTTTGGAGAGGAATATAGCAGTGCTTAGTCTAACTGCATATGAGCCTTGTGACCCAACAATCCTGCCACTATGTATATAACCCAGAGAAATTACCTTATAGGTAATTTGTAAGGGGACTTGTCTGAGGGCACTTATTATATTGTATTGAGTAGAAAGTTACTGGAGTTCATCGCTGGAGTCCATCACTAGAGTAATAGGTTAGCATAATGAAGTGGATGGAATGCTCTCTTAGTTTGGGATCACCTAGAAGCAGACCATGAGAAAAGGATATTTTTGGGGGGGATGTATAGGAAAAAAGTAAGAGAGTGGAGAAGTGCCAAGAGAAAGGGAAGGGAACAGCAAATAAATATTATTAATTCAATAAGCAGCTACTGAAGCTTAACCCTTTGGGGAAAAACTGGAAGCTGGCCTAGAATACTATATAGCCAAGAGGAAAGGTTGCTGGGGAATTTATACACCAACTCTGGTCAGTCATTGATTGAGGATTGCTCTTAAAAGGCATAAAGTCCTTTGCATTTTGGACGCACTGTGGGCAGCAAATATGATGTCTGGAGGCCATAGAAAGACCTCAGGCAGTGAAATGCACGTGCAGGCATTTGGAAGTTTATAGATGTGCACTGAAGTGGTGGTAGGGACAGAGAACAAGACTGGGCTATGGATTATATCTGCAATTAAAACCTAAGCAGCAGTTAAAAGCAATGAAGTATATACACACGATAACATGGAAAGATCTTAAAAAGAGTGGTAAGTGAGAAAATACAAAACAGACTGAGATCTATGGCACAATCTCTTTTATGTAAAGTCAGAATACATGCAGAGAAAACAAAACAAAACAATAATACAGTCTGTGTAAGAACACATGTAAATGGGACACAAATAGCAAATAAAATGGTTACCAGGGAGAAGGAAAGGGAGTGAGAACAAGGAATGGAGAATTTTTAAAAGGGTCTTTCACTTTGACACTGTGCCATGAACTGAGAAATATAATTAACAAAGGTATCCTCTCTTGATCCCCCAAGAGGGAAAAAATAATAAAAGTTTTAGTTCCATTTTTTCAAAACCTCCTTTTCTATACTGTTCAACTAAGTAGATCTAAAGTAATGGGGTCTACTCTTGGCATACAAAGTAGCTGGAGGTGAGTACTTCAAATTTAGTACTAGGTTTCAGTGCAATAATGTAAGCGAGACCTTGATATTTTAGTGTGTATAAAGAAACTGAGCTGTTATACCTACAAACAGTAATATTCTCATTATCCAACATTTTTCAGATTATATTTATTTATGAGAGAGAGAGAGAGAGAACACAAGCAGGGGGGGGAAGGGGCAGAGGGAGAGGGAGAAACAGAGTCCCCGTTGAACAGGGAGCCTGACATCATGACAGGGAGCCTGACATCATGACCCGAGCCGAAGGCAGATGCTTAACTGACTGAGCCACCCAGGTGTCCCTCATTATCCAACATTTACTGAGGTCTTACTACTTTGAAATTTTTGAACTAAGTGCTTTGTAAACTTATAAAACCCATATCAAAATGAGTAAAAAGATAAATTTGCCCCTAAATTTTCTTACACTGTTCTTGTTGCCTAATTAGATACATCACATTTTTGCATATATTAAAGTGTTTTAAAATATCTCTTTGCCTCAAGAGACCCTCTTAGAAAATTGCAAGAAACTTGACATTTAAAGGAAAGAGCCACATTTACATAAATTATCTCAGAAATACATACGCATACATACAAGAAAGAATAGTTATTACTATCTGTCAAATGGATAAATCCATTAACTCTTTCTTTTAACAAAGAAGTTTAATCCATTTATATTTATTGTCATTAATAACATATTTGTTTCTTCCAGAGTATTTCTCATCTTGGTAAATGGTAACTTTATTTTTCATGTCCTTAGGCTAAAAACCTTAGAGTTATCTCTCATTTTTCTTACTGCCTGCATGCCTTCTCTCAGCACCTCCCTTCAAGGCCCCATATAATCTGGTCTTTGTTCTCGCTCTGCTTCACCCCCTCCATCCTCACTCTGCTCAACCTCACTGACCCTGCTCTGTCCCTTGAATTTGTGTTGCTCTTTACCAGTTCAGAACTTTGGCACTTGATGTTTGTTCTAGCTGGCACTTTCTTCTTCTGGATTCAAAACTTCACCTCTTCCAGTCTACCTATCTTTCTTTTCTTTTCTTTTCTTTTAAAGTAGATTTATTGAGGTATAATTGAAATAGCCCCCCCCAAAAAAATCCTATACATATTTAAATGTATAAATTGATAAGCTTTGATATAGGTATACATCTGTGAAACTAACACTACAATTAAGATAATGAACATACCCAATGCTCAAAAAAGTTTTCTCATGCCCTTGTATTTTATTTTATTTTATTTTATTTTATTTTTTTATCATGATAAGTGTACTCTAACTTCCATCACCTATTTTACCCATTCCCCCACACATTTCCCCTTTGGTAACCATTGGTTTGTTCTCTATAGTTTAGAATCTGTTTCTCAGTTTGTCTCTCTCTCTCTGTGTTTTCAGGTCTTTTTATAATGTCACCTTCTTAGTGAGTTTTTCCCTGGCCACCCCATTACAGATTCTTCTTCCCACTGTGCTTTCTCTTCCCTTTCTCTGATTTGTATCTTCAGTGTTTAAAATAGTTCCAGGAAACTGGTAGGTGCTCTGTAAATATTTGCTGGATAAATGAATAAATTATTATTATCTCTTACAAAATATTTAATTTGCTTTGCTTACTTACTTGCTTTTTATTAATTGATAGTTTTCTAAACTTTCTTCGCTAGGCTTGAAATTTTCAGATTTTATTATATTTTATGTGATGATTTCTCTATTTTTTGATGTAATTTTAATGTGAAGCACAGTAACATATATTTAGAATAAGCAAAACATCAAGTTAAATTTCATAAAGTGAACACATCTGTGTATTCAGCACCTAGATGAGGAAATAGCACATCCCTAGAACCCTAGAAGCTATTTTGTGCTCCCTTTGAGCTTCTACCTGTCCCCCCCACCCAAGGATCACACTATCCAGACTTCTAACCCCATAGGTTAATTTTATCTATTCTTTAACTTCATATAAATAGAATCTTTTAGCATGTGCTCTTTAGTGTCTATCTTCTTTTGCTTAGCATGTGTCTGTGAGATTCATCCACACTACTATGTTTATTATTATTCTCATACATGTGTAATATGTATGAGATACATTGTATATCACAATGTATCCATTCACCCCTGCATGGATATTAGGCTCATTTGAAGTTTTTGGATATTAATAGTGCTGTCATGAACATTATTGTGTATTTATTTGATAAAAATGTGTGTATTTATTTTAGATATAAACCCCAAAATTACTAGATCATAGGATACCCATATATTCAGTATTACTAGGTATTGTCAGTTTCTTCAAGTGGTTTTATCAGTTAATACTCATATGATCAATATATGCAAATTTTACTATACATAGTTAACAATTCAAATTCACAAAACATGATTACTAGTTATTAACTCTTTCATCTTCATGCATTATATCTCAGTATACATTAATTCAAAGTGACCTTCCCATTGCCACCATCTCTGTTATTAATATATATTAGTTAATTAATAATACATTAATAATAATATATCAATATATATTAATTAATAATATATCAATATATAATTATATAATTTTAGTTCTATATTATTCAGATTTATGAATATAGTTTACTGAATTCTTTTTTTCATCATTTTCCTTTTCATTTTTCCCTTTAACTTGTTAATCAATCCCTCTGGACAAAGTACTTCGGTAGTTTTTTGGGTTTTGTTTTTGTTTGTTTGTTTGTTTTTTGGTAGTTTTTCTTTTAGGTCTATGGATGATAAATTATCTTGGCTGTTATGTGTATAACGAGTTTTTAATTTTATTCTCTCCTTCTGCTTCTAGATAGAAAATTATTTTTCCTTAAAAGTTTAATGACAAAACTCCCTTATCTCTACTGTTCTGATGAAAGTCTACTGTTAGTCTAATTGTCATATCTTTCTAAATAAAATATTCCTTCTGGTAGCATTTAAAATTGTTCTGTATCACTGATGTTCTGTAGTTCAAGCAAACTATTTCCAGGGTTTTAAGTAATTTTATTTATCCTGCTGGAGTGACAAAGTGCCAGGAGCTCAGGTGTATTTTTATTGTTTTAACAACCCCAACTAAAAGACTTTCTCTTCCCCTAGTGTTCTGACAGAAATCTTAGTATTAGTACTCACTAGATAAATGTGTGTTCTCTAAGCAATACCTACTTCCTGAGAGTTGGAATAAAATTACTGATCAGACCTGGGTCATGTACCCATCGTATAGTCAGAAGGTTTGCAATCAGTCTGCCTTAACTGTGTGTATTAAGAGCAAGGGTGAGGAAGTTCCACAAAGCCTCTTAAGATTCTGAGTGCAATTATAGATACAGAAAATTGTTACCAACCAAAGGGGCATGGATGTTGTTCAAGAGCAGTGGATATCTCCTACAAAGAAGGATTAAAGAACATTCGGTCTAAGAGTTAGCATTTGAGTTGGGAGCAGTGGCAGGCAGGGTGTTTCTGCCAGAGTTGAGGGATGACTAATTCTTTGTTTGGCAGATCAGATATAAATATATAAATATAGTGTTGCGGAAAATAGAAGGCTATGAATGCCAGCCTATAAATTTGAACTTCTCTTTGGAAATAGTGGGATTCATTGAAAGATAGTCAGGAAAAGAAGGCTGTGGTCAGGAACATGCTTGACAGAAGTAGAAAAACTTGTCTGGAAAAGGGATTTGACATAAAGAGAAAATCAGAGAATGTTATGAGCAAAATTGTGTTCTCTCAAAATTCGTATATTGAAGTCTTAATCCCCAGTTCCTCAGAATGTGAGTGTATTTGGAGATAGCACCTTTAAAGAGGTGATTAAGTTAAAATGAAGTCATTAAAGTATGCCCTAATCCAATCTGACTTGTGTCTTAATAAGAAGAGGAAATTTAGAAAAAGTTACACCAGTGTGCACAGAGGAAAGACCATGTGAGGACATAGCAAGAAGGTGGCTTCTGCAAGCCAGGGAGAAAAGAAACCAAACCTGCTGACACCTTGATCTTGAACTTCTAGCCTTAAGAACTGTGAGAAAATACATTTTTGTTGTTCAAGCAACCCATCTGTGGTGCTTATTATGGCAGCCTTAGCAAACTAATATAGGGAGCGATTTCAAAATGTCTAATATTACAATAGTAAAAGCAGGGAGAAGTTATTTTAAAGGTAAAATCAACCAGACATGGCAACAGATTGGATGCTAGGCATAAGGGAGAAAAAGAAGCAACCCTCTGTTAAATACCCTTTAAAATTAAATTATAAAGCAAACTCCCACATATTGTTTGGTTGATAAATTCTTAGGGTAAGTATGCAAAATCTGTGATGATGCACCATGTGGCAATGCCAGTCTCTTTAGCCCCGAGCATATATGGAAGGTTGTTGTTCCTTAATCTTGCTTGAAGGCAGGAGAGCTCCATAAAACAGCACTTCACATTTATGATACTAAATTCACCTCCCTTGAATAGAAAAGGAAGGCTATGCCAGTGCCTGGAAGTAAAAGCAAGCTGAGTAGTTTTACAAAGGCTCAGCGTTGCTCCTACAGCTGCAGCTTGATAGTGGCATTGGGAAATTAAAACTTTTTAGCTCTCCCTAAGCTGTTTTCTTACAGATGGTACTGGGAGTTGGATTTTGTATGTGTGTTGTATACGATGGTGTTTCCTGGCCAAGAAGGAAAAGCTCATAAGACCATCTCCTCTCTTGTTCAATTTCCGAGAGCAAAAATCAAATTAAGATAAGAATATTAATAGGTAATTGCAGTCTTTTAAAAATATAGGTTTGAAACTGAGGATTTTAAGTGACTTCTTTGGGGTTTACTTACTTCATATATACTCTATAAATCACGTAGGCATTTATTACTACTGTAAAATGGAATTTGTAGAACTGACTGTATTAACTCATAAGTTTGAAGTATACATTTTCTGTAATATATAGGCTGGTTTATAAAGTGGTATACATAAAAATGACATAAGGCACATAATTAAAGAAAACTTTCAAAATCTGTGATTTCTTCTATTTTAGGTCTTTTTATTTTTGTGGAGGGATTACCACATAATGCAATAAAACACTGTGCATACATCTCATTTTATTTGGATATCCTGGCTAACTTCTCTGCTGAAAGTTTCTATTGAAAATATTTTTTTTTCTACAGAAAAAGAAGATAGGCTTTAGATTTCTTGTTTGCATTCCCTCTATAAAAATCAATGCCAGGTTGGCAGGTTTGTAAATATTTACTCTGGGTAGCAGTTCCAAGGCAGCCATTTCTCCCCCTGCACAATGCTAACAAAAATCTGCTTTCAAGAAATTCTGAAAATTTTCATGAATCAAGAAATAATATTGTTGAGAGAACTGTGACAAAGATTTCTATTAGGTTTCTGAGAGTCTTATTAAGACTCTAGTCCTATGTTATGCTTGGAGTTTATGCTCTTACGCAGTTTTCATGTGTCATTAGGGTTTTGCATTTACCCCTTCAAAATAAATGCATGACAGATTGTCTATGGATAGGGAGAGACAAGATGTTAAGAATTATGTATTCATGGACTATTTAAAAAAAAATGAAAAGGACAGGACTCAGTAGCATTGGAGTGGGCACTGAATTTTTATCTAAACATCGACTTAAGAAACAGAAAATAATTGAACGTTTAAAAGAATGCTGGAAAATATAGTATATAAAAACACCATTTTGAATCAGATTTTTTTAAATTGGTAATACACCCAGAATTCCTAAATATAACTATTTATATTGTTTTTTGCATTTTGAGTATAAAATTGGAATATAAAATAAAGAAATAGTTACTATTTTAGAGTCCCACATTGAGCTACACGTTTCCCCTCCCTGCCATCAGTCTTTCATTGTATGTATTTTCAGAGTACAATAATCCCCTCCTTACCCATGGGGAATACATTCCAAGACCCTCAGTGGATGCCTAAAACCACAGGTAGTACTGAACCCTATGTATGTTTTTTCCTATATAAACATACCTGTGATGAAGTTTAACTTATAAATTAGGCACAGTAAAAGATTAATAATAATAACTATTAATAGAACAATTCAAATAATGTTCTATAATAAAAGTTAGGTGAATGTGGTCTCTCTCTCACACAATACCTTATTGTACGGTACTCACCCTTCTCCTTTTGTGATGATGGGAGATGATAAAATGCCTGTGTGGTGAAATGACATGACGTGAATGATGTAGGCATTATGACATAGCCTTCAGCTTCTTCCAAACCATGGTGGACCACAGGTAACTGAAGAATGGGAAACCATAGATGGGGGGCAGTTACTGAATATGCAAGTAAAGTTCCCTAAGGATCTCTTCTCAGCAATAAAAAAAGAGTATTTTTTTTCCTCTTAAGTAATGTTCTTTCTCCTTCCTTTTTTTCTGAAATGAAATTTAAAACATAGACTTGCCCTTCAAGAATTGAAGATACGATTATTCTGTAATCTGTGACAACCCATTCCCCTTATTAATAGCCTGGCAGTTGCTGAAATGTCTTCTATATCATGCATCAGATAATTATGAGTTTTAGGGACCATGAATGAAATGTATGCTGACTCCTAATTCTTAGTATACCCATATTAAATCACCAAAATCTAGTTCCAGAGGACAAAGTCTGAAAAATCAATTTGGAAAATGTGATCTGAGAATGAGAAAAGCATCTTTTCACTGGCAAGGAAAGCAGTATCCGAGGCCTATTAGCTGGGCAGAGCTGAATTTCTCACTGGGGCTCCTGGAACTCTTTGAGGTATGTTAGTTAAAAGTCAGCTATGAGGTTACATTTAACCACATTGTCCCTTTTCCCTGTTTAATGAAAGAGACATGGTCATATACTGGTACCATTTTCAGACTGAGAGCCTTAAATACCTGCTCAAGAGACCACAAATTGCATGTAGCTCCTTAAGTATTAGATGTGATGGTACTTAGACACAAAACAAAATGTGGTTCGATTTTGCCGTGTTTTCGAAGAGACTAACGGTCTTGTAACCGGAACACTGATGTCCCTAAATAAATAGTTATCATCGGGGAGCTGACTTAACACAGAGCAGTAGATTCTCATGGAGGTAACCTCTCCAGGACAGATATATATATTGATTGCTTGGGTCAGGATTAAATCAAATCCTGTTGATCAAACTGACTGATATTGAAAAATGTGGAGGGATGTGGCCTCCAAGTAACACTTCGGATAATAATTTGTTATCATTATATAACATTACATAAAATGTGGTGATGATCCCGATGGTGCCTAGTAACATTACTGCACCTTCTCTGCCTGGCTTTGAATACATTTTTTAAATTAAATCTTTTTTTAAGACTTCTTATTTTAGAGAGAGAGAATGAGAGAGAGCACAAGCAGGAGGGGCATACTATGGAGAGGGAAAGAGAATCTCAAGGGGACTCTGCACTGAGCGCAGAGCCCAGCACGGGGCTCGATCTCATGACCCTGAGATCACAACCTGAGCTGAAGCCAGTTGTTGGATGCTTAACCGAATGCGTCACCCAGGCGCCCCTGAATACATTTTATAATAAGACAAAGGAGCTCTACAGATCAGGGTCAAATATCTCCTTTCTTATTGGTGAAATTGATGTTGAAAAGTGTGTATTAAATTTACAGGTGAATGTGATTTCTAATGCAGAACCTCTGACTTAGACTGATTTCCCTTCCAGAAACAGAAGAAGTTGACCATCCTAGGCTATCTTTTGTAAACTTGTAAGTAGCAAAGCAGAAAAGACAGAATACTTTATGAGGAAAGTCCTGCTGCCAGAAAGGGTGGGGCTTGTGCACATATTCCCATCTTTTTCACAATCCTCAAAAGAGAACATTAAATATGCTACTCTAGGATGGAATGAGTGAAAGGGAAGATAAGACCCAGCTGCATTACATCAGTGGAGCTCCCTGCTCTTCCAGGGAAACACAGAGAAGAGTGAGCAAACAGTCCACTTAATAATGGGCTCCATCTAACTATATTCTGATGGGCTTCAAGTATTTTGATACTTCAGATAGGAAAAATGTAAGATGGTTGAACTTGTATCCAGAAACCTCAGACCCAAAAATAAAAACTAGAAAATATGATTATACACCTTAATTTCTGAGAAACCGGGGGATGGGGGTGGGGTAAATGGTTGGAGTTATTTCTTCTCAAACTAAGAACACAGCCTGTTGTTGTACAGTTAAAAGAAAATGCATAATTTCCTTACTCAGAGTGTGTGAAATGAGATATTCCACATGCAGAGTGTGTAGAATAGGATTCACATTCACTTTGGGATTATTGTGTTTAATTTGGGTAAAGAAGACAACTTACTGAATCATACCCACACAAGAGTGTTTTAGATATGGGATCATCATAAAAATAAAGGTATATTATGATGACCTATACTGGCAGTTGAACTTTTAGATCTATGCATGTACTAGGCAGGGAACATAATTGAATAGGAAAGCCAGGTTAAGAAAAACAACAGCATATATGTGATGCAAAATGGCAACTGATACCAAGCCTCATAATAGGGAAGGCCGTGGGGCATAATGGGTAATGGTAAACTCATTCTCAGTCTAAATGGATCAGTCAGTATTAAGGTCCATATGACTTTCCCAACTCTGCAAGACAATCTGAATATTTAGATTTCATTAAAAAATTGCATTTTAAAGTTGGTAAAGTCATTAAAAAAAAACAAAAAACAGAGCTCCAGAAATGTGAGAAGCCAAGAGTACCATAATGGTGTTAAGGCAAGAAGAATGTGTGTGGTCAGCACCTTCCCATTGTTACAAAGAATTGCTTCCCACTTTCTTTCTTCCTTGTGTTATTTATTACATATTCAAAGTCTAGGTTAACCTTCTGCAACATTCTGTAACGTCCACCCTTTCAGTTTATTATAGGGAATGGAGTAGAAGTTTCAGACCCCTTTAGCTTCATTACTAGGAGTGGGTATTTGGAATTTTATTTACAACAAGTTCAAACACAAGGGTTGGCCAGCTGTGGCCCATGGCCAAATCCAGATCACTGCCTGTTTTTGTAAATAAATTTTATGGGAACACAGCTACACTTATTCATGTATATGTTGTTTATGGCTACTTTTCTGCTCCAATGGCAAAGTTGATAGTTGTGGCTGTGAGACTGTCTGGCCTACAAAGCTGAAAAGATTTACCATCCAAAGTTTTAAGGAAAAATTTTGCAGACTTCTGCAAAAAAAAAAAAAACAACTAAATGGATAAATGATAGCCAAAATGACATATATCCACCACATACTCCATAATTTTAAGATCTGCTTCTAATTCATTCATGAGACATTTAGCAAATATATATGTAATATGTTTTTTTCTTTGCAAAACTGTGCTTACTGCTGAGATTAAAACCACACCCTTGAATTTAAAGACCTCACAAACTAGTGTGAAGAACAGACTGAAACAAGGGATTATAATTAATGCTATTTGAGGTAAGTGGAGAAGAGTCAAAAGGGCATCATAGATATTAGAGTGTAAAACACAATATTATTTCAGAAACACAAACATACTGTATTTTTACCAACTATATCAGACATCTTTGCCAATTATTAAAGCACAAATAATATTTTTACACTATACTTTTGCATTACGGTTTTTATCCTGAGCTTTTATCTTATTCATTTGTTTGGAACATATTCCTGTTTCTTCATTTTGCTTCAGTATCTGTGTTGGTACCTATACATTATCAAAAACAGCCATCTCTCCCGTCTTGAAGAAGTGGCGTGTTGATGAACCTTATGGTTCAACCTTGCCTCAGCTCTTGGGTTTGTTTGTCAAACCTTTGTGACTGTCCCAGCCGCCTGTTTTATTTTCAGTGGTTCCCAATGGCTGAGGATGTGCTAAAGCCAGTCAGTGTCCCAGAGGGGAGGATCTCCCTCAGCAGCTAAGTTCAGGCTGATTAGAAGAAGGTGGACCCTCACGCAGCAGCTTTTCAAGAGTGCAAATAGATACAGTCCAGCGGGACTGCAAGTGTAAGCCCGCCCTGCCTATCCGAGCCAGCCCTCCGGAGGTGTGCCCTAGGGGGCAGTAGTAAAAATCGGGGCTCCAGAGGAATAGATAAGCTCTTTACTGGGCACTACTAGCTGGCGGAGCAAGGCAGAGAGAGAAGGCAAAGATGGTGCCCTCGGGTGCCTGCCGATAGCCTCTAGATGTGTGCCTAACCTGAAGCCTGCCCCTCAGGCCGTAGTTGCAGGACACGCAAATAGGCCTCTTTTCACGGAAAGACCTAGGTTTTGTTTTTTCCGCTCTCTGTGCAGCGCGCGGGAGATGGCAGTCAGCCGAGAACCATCCCTCCGACTGTTCCAGACCCGGGCACTGGAAGGTAACATCGCCCCCACCGCAGCCGGAGCCAGGTGTCCCCTGGGCAGCAGCCACAAGAACAGGACACCAGTCACATGTAAGCTCCCCTCCCGAGATACTGGCCCTCTGGAGCACATAGAGGGAGAACTTGAAGCTAGCACCCATCCGCTGGAATGAGCAGAGAGAGAGTGTAGGTGATGCTTGTCAGGAAAAAAAAAAAAAAAAAGATGGCGCTTGCTGGCTGGAACGAAACAGAGGGGGAAGCATAGAGATGGCACCCGCACGGAAAAAAAAGAGAAAGGGGTTAAAAAAAAAAAAAAAAAAACGAAGGCGCCGGGGGGCGGAAAAAAAAAAGGGGGGGCAAGAGGGAGGGACCCGGAGGGAAAAAAAAGAGGGAGAAAAAGGGGGAAAAAAAAAAAAAAAGATAGCGGGCGTCGCCTGGCTGGAGCAAAGCAGAGGAAGAACCGAAAGAGGTGCCCCCCAGCCCCAGGCTGTGTGCTGCATCAGAAGCCTGCTCCTCCAGCCACCGCTTTAAGATGAGCCAATGAGCCTCCTGCCCGTTCAGTCCTGGTGTCTCTCCCTCTGCCGCCTCTCGGCTGAGCCCTGGAGCACGTGAGTTTTGTTTTTTGTTTTGTTTCAGGTCTGTTTTTAAGAGCGTTTCTCAGACTGTTAGAGCCTTGTGAGTCTCTTGCAGGTGAGCGCTGCTGGTTTTCAAAGTTAATTTTGGACGTTCATCTCTAAGGCGCATGTGTGAAGTCGGGATGCTGATGCGGCGTTCAAATCTTTCATTTCTCAGGGAGAAGCTTCGAGTTTTAAGTTCCCACTGAATTGTGGGTCACTGCCCTGCGGGTGGGATTTATGGTGAGATCCTGTCCCAGCCTTTCCTACCCACTTCAGTGTGGGCCTCCTCTTGTTTGCCAAATGTACAGGAGTTGCTCAGAGTTCTTAGGTTTGGGGGTTTTTTTGTTTGTTTGTTTTTTTCAGAAGAAGTTGTTCAGTTTGTAGCTGCATATTTGGTGTTTGTGGGAGGAGGTGAGCCCAGGATCCTCCTTGGTCACCGTCTTGAACCAGAACCAGCTATTCGTTTTAAACTGTTTAAACTTCAGTTTGTTTCCCACCTTTGCGTTTTCCTTTGGACCGCAAAAAATGACCAGTTTTAGTGGTTTGGATTAAATTTACATGTCATGGGACTACTAACATGAAAGAAAATTGCTAAAAATCAGAATAAAATTGTGTATCAGTTAGTAAGAATCACATGTGATAGCAGCTAAGAAAAGACCTGAGAAACAGTATCAAAAACATGTAAAGAATTAGTCTCAGGCAGCAAGAAACCTGAAAATAAACGTTCAGAGTTGGCACAGCTACTCAATGATATCAGAGACTCCAGCATTTTCTGTCTTTGCACCCTGAATCCTTTGGTTTTCAGGTTTTATCCTCATGGTCTCAATCTGACCATTGTACATCCATGATTCACATCTATGTTTCAGCTGGAAATGGGGTGGTAGGACCAGAGGGAAAAAAGGAGACCCTGCTAACCAAATTCTCTCTCTCTCATTTTTCCTCTTTTTCTTCCTCTTTCAGTAAACTTTTACTTGAAGTATAGCACACCTTCCAATCATAAGTGAACAGATAGTTGAATGTTCATCGATTGAAGGCACCTGTGTAATCAATACCCAGATTAAGAATTAAAACAATACCAGCCCCTAAAATCTCCTGTTCCCTTCCGGGCAATGATAACCACTGTCTTGACTTCTAACTCCATAGATAGGTTTTTCTACTTTTGAACTTTATATAAATGTGCGATTAGTACTCTTTTGTGGCTGACTTATTTTACTAAATATTACAGCTGTGATAGTCTTCCTTTTTGTTGGGTAGAATTACAGTTTGTTGAATTCTCATTGTAGTCTAGTAATCTATTTTATAGTTATTCATAATTTATCCCTTTTGCTATTGATAAATATTTGCTGTTTCCTCTATTGGACTACTGTGAATTGTGCTACAGATAGTCTTGTATGTTTCAGTTTGTGGTTTTGGTAATCATACATATGCATTCCTGCTGGGAATATACCTAGAAGTGGAATGCCTCATTCACAGGCTGTGTTAAACATTAGTGGATGCTGCCAGTTTTCTGAAGAAATTTTACCAATTTATACTCCCAGTGAGAGTGTCGGAGAGTTTTTCACTGCCGCACATCCTTGCCAACACTTTATATGATCAATCTTTTCTGTTTTAGACATTATAGCAGTTGTAAGATCGATCTCTTAGAAGTCTCATCCAGAAAATTCTGCTTACTAATCACTGGATGGAATGTCATAAGATCAATCCTAGTTACAAGGAATGAAAATTTTTTTGCTCAGTTATGAGGGAAAATTGAGGAGAATGTGAATGACTTCTACATAGCCAATTCTTAGAGACTCTCAAGAGGGAAGATTTTGAGAAATGGACCACAGGGTCACCATTTATGAGTATTAAAGAAAGGAGTCATTAAGTGCTGGGATTCACTTTGCTTCTTGCTCACGTCTGGTGAGAGAGTGATCTCTGCTACAAATTGAGAAACTAATGTTTTAAACATGAAGTATTTATAAGCAGAAGTGTTGACAAAGAATTATATACAAAGATGCTAGAATCTTTCTCAGAACCAAATGAAAAGACAAAAAAAAAAGAGAGAGAGAGAAGAAAACTAGGAATCAGAGAGGAGAGATTAAATGTCCATTGGGCAAGAACAGGAAAGTGCCTCCATTACTGATTTAGGATAACTGTGATTTTGAACATCATTTAATATAGCATAAAAAGGTACTTCAGGAAGAGGGATTTAGATTCCACCCACTGAAGAAATGTTGTATTAAGGGAAAATGGAAACAGTATACTAAAATGGTTTTAATCCTGGAATAGTTCAGAAATAGGACATTTACAAGAATCCTACCACCATGAACACAGCTGGGAAATGAGTTGATGGTCTATTTGTATCATGAGAAAGCTCTGAGTCATGTCACAGAATTTCTTAGGCTAATCTCCACTTTAATACAGGAGGGACACCACTTGGAGTGACGGGTCACAACTCAAATAACTGCAATGGGCAGGCATGTAACACAGCTGAATCAAATGGGCCTGGCAGAGACAGCCATGCAGTCACTAGGGCATATCTCTTCTAAACTTAGTAGCTACTACTTAATTCAAATAATTGTTTAGAATTTGGGGTCCATAGTTCCTAGATCTTCTCATTTTTTTCCAGATTTTTGTCTTTAAATATCTAAGTCTTCTCAAATAATTCAATTTGTTAGTTAAAAAAAAAAAAATCATCAGCAGCCAAATAAACCTGTCTGCATGTGGGATAGGACCTCCGGTGTATGACCTCTAGTGAAAGAAGAGAGAGCTCTCAGTGAGAAGCTTGGGTTATGTTCTCCATTCCATACCAGTTATGTGATTTTGATGAAGGCCTTAACCACCCATTCATCACTGGTTCCTCGGTCGAATGAATGGTTTAACTCGTTGATATCTAAGGTCTCTCCTCATACTTGAATATGATGCCTCTGAGATACCTAATATTATAGATTGAGGCTTTCTAGAAACATGATGATCTCTTTCAAATTTCTGGCCCACATCTTTTTTTTTTTTTTTAAAGATTTTATTTATTTATTTGAGAGAGAGAGAACGAGAGACAGAGAGCAGGAGAGGGAGGAGGGTCAGAGGGAGGAGAAGCAGACTCCCCGCCAAGCAGGGAGCCCGATGCGGGACTCGATCCCGGGACTCCAGGATCATGACCTGAGCCGAAGGCAGACGCTTAACCATCTGAGCCACCCAGGTGCCCATCTGGCCCACATCTTAAGGAATATTTTAAAGTGTTTCTTTCAAGCTTCCCCTTAGCTTAGTGGAAGATCATCGTCTTCATTATTCCGGGACAAAATTAAGACAGTGCCCTTTTGCAGTTGTTCTGTACAAGGTAAGTCCTTTTGGATATCAAGCAGAAATAGGCAGGCTCCTGGATTAGAAATGTACAGCCTTAATTCTTTCAAGTTGGCTTTCTGAGACTTACAGGCTATAAGAAGAGAACAGTGTAATGGGATGTTAATAAGAATATCACAAGGCCACTTAGGAGGTAGACATGAATATTCAGGCTATATTCATTTTTATCTGCTCAGAGATACATAAACTTCAATTTGTAGGAAATGATATTAGTAGGATTGCCATTGTGTGTATATGTATATATAAAATGCTTAAATATATACATATACAATATATATGTAAGTGTATTCTTAATCCTCGTAGCCTGTCTCCCCACTGGTAACAATCAGTTTCTCTACAGTTAAGAGTCTCTTTTTTTGTCTCTTTTTTTCTTTGTTTTGTTTCTTAAATTCCATATGTGAGTGAAATCATATGGTATTTTTTTGGTTTTGAGTTGTATAAAATTTTGAGCTGTATAAAGTTTTTTGGATTTTTGAGTTGTATAAATTCTTTATCTATTTTGGATACTAACCCTTTATTGGGTATGTCATTTGCAAATATCTTCTCCCATTCAGTAAGTTGTCTTTTAGTTTTGTTGATTGTTTACTTCACTGGGCAGAAGCTTTTTATTTTGATGTAGTCCAGTAGTTTATTTTTGCTTTTGTTTCTCTTGCCTCAGGAGACATATCTAGAAAAACGTTGCTATGGCTGATGTCAGAAAAATTACTGCCTTTGCTCTCTTCTAGAATTTTTATGGTTTCAGATCTCACATTTAGGTCTTTGAGCCATTTTGAATTTATTGTTGTATATGGTGGAAGAAAGTGGTCCAGTTTCATTCTTTTGCATGTAGCCATCCAACTTTCCCAACACCATATGTTGAAGAAACTGTCCTTATCCCATTGGATATTCTTTCCTGCTTTGTCAAAGATTAATTGACTGTAGAGTTGTGTGTTTATTTCTGAGCTTTCTATTCTGTTCCATTGATCTATGTGTCTGTCTTTGTGCCAGTACCATACTGTTTTGAATACTACAGCTTTGTAATATATCTTGAAATCTGGGATTGTGATACCTCTAGTTTTGTTCTTTTTCAAGTTCGCTTTGGTTATTTGGCATCTTTTGTGGTTCCATACAAGTTTTAGGATTATTTGTTTTTAGTTCTGTGAAAAATGCATTGAATCTGTAGATTGCCTTGGGTAGTATGGACATGAGTATACATTACTTTCAAAATTAAGAAATACTAGCATGTCACCTATACTTTAAATAAATAAAAGTTTTTTAAAAAGAAAAAAGAAATGCTACATAGTATAAGATAAAGTATACTTAAGTTATCAGCATGGTTTATGCCACATAAAATGTAATTTAACATTTTTATTAAAGATCAAGGTGAAAAAAAATCCCATGCTAATATTATCAATTCAATGTGTATTTATTGAATAATAGCAAAGCCTGCTATGTACTCAGCCATAATATTTTCATAAATATATTAATGCTGTTTTAAATTACAAGCATCAGTTAAAGTAGAGAAAGCAAATATGGATTCTGCACACATGTGGCCAACAGTGTGAACAGTGGCATATTAAGCTCATTGAGAAATAATAAAAGTGTGTGAGTTTTTTCTACATTGTCTAGACCTCCAAAGAAGACAGGGGTGAAGAGAAAAGCACCTGTGGATAGCAAATTAGATGTGGACCTGCAGTCTGTGCTGTCAGTTAAAAATTGTGGTGTTATTGGGGTTGAAAAAGCATCATGTCATGAACCAAGACAAGAGGCAATTGCCTGCTTCTCTCCACTGCTGAGCAGGCTGTACCTGGAATGCTATATTTATTTCAGAGGAGCACAATACTAAAACCTGAAATTAGAGCAGTTTTAGAAAAGAACAGAAAAAAAGAGGAAATGAAGCTTTAACTGAAAATTAAAAACAAATTAAGTATGCATGAGTTAATTAGTAATGTGGTCATAAGAAAAGAACTACAAACAGTGAAACAAAGAAAGAAAATATTGAATACAGAAAACTTGATGGAAATATTTACAGAATATTCTATGACAATTACAAAAGTAGAGTTGGAAGTTTTAGAAAAGCTACTAATCATGAGTGTTATTGGCCAATGTGCTGTTTTCCATTTGTACTTATTTATTAATTGATCTTTAATCTACTTGTATTGAACTGAATGGGGTGAAAAGTTGATACCCATTCAGCATGTTAATGGAGAGAATTAAAAATGCCCTTTTGTTCTCCTAATATTTATAAATAACAAATAAAATTGGTGGTTTTCTAGTATCAACATTCCAATTGAATAAAATGCTAGGAATAGAATTACTGTTATTTTAAATGACAATAATCAGTATTTTTACAATAAAATGAATGACCAAGAACCCACACGTAGTGTTCAAAATATGGTGGGTACAGTGTCTGCCAAACTGAAGGTTACATACTAAACAAATGAAAACATACTTAAGGCAACTTTATAAAGTTCAAACAGCACAGTTCTCAATGAAATAGGGAGAACTCATGTATCACCCCAGTGGCTATGAGAATGTGCCTCTCAGACTTCCAAGTTCAAAGATAAAATCTTCGAAGCACCTCACAGATCCAGCCTCATGCTCCTGCAGAGGCTCTCATCATAAAGGCTTCTCCCAGTCAGCGAGGGAGAACAGCAGGGATACTAAGATACATTCTTGGGATATACAGGAATCCCCTGAAGACTGCTCTAGCTCAAGGATTCCCCAAAAGCCTTGCCAAGTGTTTTTTGTTTTGTTTTGTTTTTGTTTTGAAATTGCACACGCGTAATTGAGGATGCTTCTGTCCACCTTCCTTCTTTTTCACCTTTATTCAAGGTCAGACTTGCATCAAGGTTTGTTTTCTCCTTGAGCCTTTTCCACCTCCCTCTTCCTTTCCTCTGTTGAGTGTTGCCCTTAATTTTTTCATGTTTAATCCCATCTTGGTATATATATGCCTCTCGGAGAACATGGATGAACACAATTGCATTTCTTAATTCTTCACCTGAATTCATTCTATTCAGTTAGCTCCTAGGTGTGGATAGTTGATATTTCTGGCAGTTAGCTTTTTTAAATTCAGAAATGTTTTCGCAAAATTAAGAGAGACTAGATGAAGATAGTTTACTGGGCACAGAGTTACTTAACTCCAGCCAAAATTTTTAGAATTCAGAGAAATAGAACATGTCCATAACAATTCTGGGGAAAGAAAGAAAGAAAGAAAGAAAGAAAGAAAGAAAGAAAGAAAGAAAGAAAGAAAGAAAGAAAGAAAGAAAGGAAGGAAGGAAGGAAGGAAGGAAGGAAGGAAGGAAGGAAGGAAGGAAGAAAGGAAGAAAGGAAGGAAGAAAGGAAGAAAGGAAGAAAGGAAAGAAAGAAAAAAAGATCAGAAATTATGAGAAATTTGTTAGGGAAAGAAATTAGATAAGACTAAATTGGCAAGTGCTAAAGAGAATGTATTTTGACAATTATGAAAAGGAAAATATTTGAAAGTATGAATTAAAAGTATGACTTTGTAAGCATTTAAATGAACAGATTTAAGAGCTGTTTGGAATGAATTTTTTTTTAAGACAAACATTTGTTTACATAAGTGTGTTGAGTGTGTATCCTAGAAGAAGAGCTATATAATGAAAGAATATTCAAGAATAAATTAAACAGGGGCGCCTGGGTGGCTCAGTCAGTTAAGTGGCTGCTTTTGGCTCAGGTCATGATCTCAGGGTCCTGGGATGGAGCCCCAAATAGGGCTCTCTGCTCAGCGGGGAGTCTGCTTCTCTCTTCCTCTACCTCTGCCCCTCCCCCCTGCTCGTGCTCTCTCTCTTTCTCTCTCTCTCAAATAAATAAATAAAATCTTAAAAAAAAGAACAAATTAAACAGCAAGAAGAAAAATTTCATTTTGATAAAAAGTGTAAGATAATATAATCTCTGTAAAATAAAAGACACTGTGACAAAGTTTAGAGAAAAGTAAAATACATTTTTATATAGGTATATCTCATTTTTATATTATATAAATAATATAATACCTTTTTTATAGCTAGTGAGTTCGAATGGTAGGGCTTCTGTTCTTATTAGGCAGCATCCAAATTATTCTGAATGTTAAATCTTTTGAATATTACTCTTGGCACAAAGTTATTTTCAGAGATACTCATTACAGCATGCTTGTAATAATAATAATAATTTAAAAAACAGAAAACAACCTAAGTAACCCTCAGTAAGGGAATGAACTAATAGATTATGCGTTTTCATATGAGGAAGTGCTATAGTGCAGTTAAAACAAGTGAATTAAATCAACTTATGATAGCATGAATAAATCTCAGAGCCCAATACTGAGTTTTTAAAAGTTGCAAAATTATATGTACAACTTGATTTTATTTATTTAAAGTCTTGAATCATAAAATACCAACTTGTTTTTTTTTATTAAAGATTTTATTTATTTGCGAGAGAGAATGAGAGAGAGCAAGAGAGGGAGGAGGGTCAGAGGGAGAAGCAGACTCCCCGCTGAGCAGGGAGCCCGATGCGGGACTCGATCCCGGGACTCCAGGATCATGACCTGAGCCAAAGGCAGTCGCTTAACCCGACTGAGCCACCCAGGCGCCCAGTACCAACTTGTTTTAATGAATTACAATATATATAATCATGTGAAACACATTCGGGATATATACACACCACATTCAGGACCGTGGTCAATTTTGGTAAATTAGTAGATTTGTCAGGATTCTCCAGAGAAACAGAACCAGTAGGAGCAATATATGTGTATCTTAAGTATTTATATCTTCATATGTCGATATTATTATTATTGTTAAGAGGAATTTCCTCACAAGATTCCTTGGCGGCTGAGAAGTCCCATGATCTTCTGCCATCTGCAAGCTGGAGACCCAGGAAAGCCAGTTTGAGTCTAAAGGCCTGAGAACCTGAGGTGCCTATGGTGTTAATCCCAGCCTTTGGTCCTGTGCAGTAAGAGAGGAGTTTCCCCTCTAAAAAGTAGGCAGGCAGGAAGAAAAAGGGGCAGATCTCTCCTTCCTCTGCCTTTTGTTCTCTTCAGGTCCTCTACAGGTTGGATGAGACCCCCTGCATGGGGGGAGCAGTCTCCTGTACTGAGTCCACTGATTCACATCCTAACCTCATCTGGAAGCACCCTCAGAGACACACCCAGAAACAATGTTTAATCTGGGCATCCGGGGGACAGCCAAATGGACACACAAAATTAACCATCACAATTAGATTACCCTGGATTTCAACTAATTATGCAATGTTGACTGTTTATTTCTTAAAGAAGCTGATCGGAGCAATTATAGCAGTTTCTTTTAAATGCTACATATATTTCACATATTTGAAGTGTTTCCTAATTTCACTGTGAATTCACTATGAATGCTTTATTTTTCTTGTTTTTAGACTTGTTTGCAAATTTTGGTCAAATACTTGGCATTTTAAATTTAAGAATACTATATTACTTTCTAAGGATTTCAGGTTTGGAATTTATGTTGGTGACAGTAGTTTAGAGCAGATTCTCCTTTATCACAGTCTTCTTGTCACTCCTTTGGAAGTGAAGTGAAATTCCTATTAATTCTTTGAAGTGCTTTTGAAGAACACCTACTGCACTTTCAGTGGCATCTGTTTTGAAATAGACTTTTTAAATTTATTGCTCACATGAAGATTGTGACAGATTCTAACAGTAGTTTTAAAGATTTGTTAAAGAGATTTCTTTTCCTAATAAAGTTTCCTGGTATTGTCATAATATATATATTTTTTTAATTGAACATGATGGTGAGGAACCAATTCAGAAACAATGGAGTAGTGATGAATACAACTCTGGTCTGAGAAATATAGACAGGTAACAATTATTATATGCTTAAATTTATTTTTCAAGTGAAAAAAACTTCCTTATATTTTTAAAACTTCAGGCAGATGTCTTAATGATATAATCAAAACAAGATTTAGTGCCGGAGGGGTAGACGAACCATGAGAGACGATGGACTCTGAAAAACAAACAGGGTTCTAGAGGGGAGGGGTGTGGGAGGATGGGTTAGCCTGGTGGTGGGTATTGAGGAGGGCACATTCTGCATGGAGCACTGGGTGTTATGCACAAACAATGAATCATGGAACACTTCATCTAAAACTAATGATGTAATGTATGGGGATTAACATAAGAATAAAAATTTAAAAAAAAACAAGATTTAGTGCATATATATATAAATACTGGTAAACATTACATTTATATATTAAACTTAAAAGAATATTTGATTTGGAATAAGATGAAAAAAAATCTAAATACCCAGGCACAGATTGGTGGCTTCCAAGGAAGACAAAGAAGTAATAAATACTTAATTCTTGGCTTATGCTCTATTTCTCTTTGCACTAGATATATTCATAACCTTCGACAGTTTTGTATGTTGCTTTGGTATACAAAACTTGATTATATCTACCTGACAGTTAATGGCTTCATGGTAGCTGATTTGGACTCAGAGTCTTTGCTGCTCTAGATGTCTTTAGAAATAAGATGTATTTCTAAGACTGCAAAGCCTCTTTCACTATTTGGAATCAAAAAAGAAACCTATTTGTGGACTTCTGACATTCAAAAAATTTTATTTCATTTCTGTCCTCTTTCCTTAGAGTTCCAGCTGAAAACCATCAGATCGATCAATCAATCTCTAAGACAGAATGTTTGATGTATTTTCTAAGATTCTCACTCTTCTTTGTGATCATAATATTTTAGGTGCTTCTAATATAAAATTTTTCAAATTCAATTATAATTATGCATTTATCTTTCCTGCTGGACAGTAGGTTTCTCAAGAGCAGGGACCATGTAGTATACAGCTTTATATACTGGAATTTAATAAAGTGATCATCGTACCATAAATTAGATACTCAATATTTGTGAAAACAGTGAAAGAATTCATGCTTCCTCTTTTTAGTCGCTTGAAGCCATGCATATTATATGACTTACAATTTCTAGGACATGATTCTTACCTCTTTTCTACTTCTGTTATTATAATAGGTTTTTTTTCTAATAACAGCATGCTTTTTTTTTTTCTTTCTCCCTCCTTTAAATCATTAAAACTTTATTGGAATATAGTATGGTGAAGTGTATTTATATGATAATAATGTATTCAGTAAGAGTTTATTGATCAACTACTATGTACCTGACTACTAGACATTGGGTACAGAGTGATCAGAGAAAACTATCCTGTTTTAATGAAAAGAAGAGCTATGTTACTTTTTGGAGTCACACTTGTATGGAGTAATATAAATTGATACTGAGTGTGGCTTTGGTTTATTAAAAACTGTAAGATAGTAGGGGTGCCTGGGTGGCTCAGTCATTTAAGTGTCCAACTCTTGATTTCACCTCAGGTCATGATCTCAGGGTCCTAGGATTGAGCCCCACATCAGGCTCCATGCTGGATGTGGACCTGCTTAAGATTCTTTCTCTCCTTCTCCCTCTGCCTCTCCCCTGCCCGTGTCTCTCTCCCTCCCTCTCTCTCTCTCAGAAAAATCAAAAACAAAAAACCCACTATAAGATAGTATTTTTTAATTTTTATTTATTTATTTTTTTTAAAAAGATTTTATTTATTTATATGACAGAGAGAGAGATAGTGAGAGCAGGAACACAAGCAGGGGGAGTGGGAGAGGGAGAAGCAGGCTTCCTGCCGAGCAGGGAGCGTGATGCGGAACTCGATCCCAGGACCCTGGGATCATGACCTGAGCCAAAGGCAGATGCTTAACGACTGAGCCACCCAGATGCCCAAGATAGTATTTTTTTAAAGATTTTATTTATTTATTTGTGAGAGAGCGGCAGAGGGAGAGGGAGAAGCAGGCTCCCTGCTAGCAGGGAGCCTGATGCGGGGCTCCATCGCAGGACCCCGGGATCATGACCTGAGCTGAAGGCAGACACTTAACCGACTGAGCCACGCAGGCGCCCCTGAGATAAGATTTTTTATTTTCTAATTATTGGTTTTAAATTTCTTAAGTCTGACTAGGCTACACTGAAATGATTACTAATTATACTTCCATAAAATATTCCTATTTCACACTGCCAAATGAGGTGTGCATGTCACAAAATCCTCCTGTTTTCTAGTTCTCTGATTTGGCTATTCAACTTCTGGTCCCAGCTGGAACTAAGAACTTCATGTTTGTTCAGAAATGAATAATGAATTTTTAAGTTTCCTTTGCTTCAGATTGACTTGGAATTAATGGCTTGAGTCAGTTCTTGTATTATTCAGTCCAGATTTGTCTTCCATCACTCAGGGTGGCCTCTGTATTTCAGTTCAAAAGCCAGCTTATGTTTACAGGTTTATCACTATGGTTTTTTTGTTTCCTTGCTTTGCTTTGCTTTCTGAGAAATTACTTGCTTTGGAAATAATAACAGTACAGTTCAGAAACTGCAGTTGCCAAGTGTCATATTCTACTTACTCCGTGTTTTTGTAACTCTTTAGGTGGGGGAACTTGCCAAATTGTCAGATTGCTTCATTGTTTTCCTGTAATGTGGTTGCCAATTTTAAATACTTGTAGCTGAGGAAGTGGGATTTTGTGCAGTACCTACCTAACATTAGCTGACAAGCAGTTGCTACTAATTTCGTTCAATTTCTGTTCTCTTTTGCTTATTTAACTATTTGATACCCTTTGGGAAATCGCATTGCCTTTTGACTAAAAATATTTATCGTGATTTTTGAGGAAACTAAAACATAAAGTAGGTTTAAAGCCACAGTAAAGCTGAGAACAGTCCCCTTTATCAATGCAGCAGGGTGGTTCTATTTCAGTCAGTTATTTACCTATTTTTCCTCCAGTTTCTAGCTGCATATTTGCTTTGCCGTTTTATATTTACTCACAGAGTGCCTCAAGATCAAGAAGAGGGGACAGTCTGAGATTCTGTTCCCCTTGGGTGCTTCCACTCCCACGAAGGAGGGTTGCTGATTTGAACGATATTGCCACTGTTCTCTTCCCCTCCTCTGCTTTAATTCCCCTCCCCTGCTGCTGTGCATATTGGACAATAATGAATGTTTTCTGAGCTCCCACAGTCCTCTTACCTACTCTCACTCCCAACAAAAAAGGGAAAGTTTTTTGAAGCCAACTCGTTTTATATTAAGGTCTACCAAAATGTACTCAATTGCATATGGATTTCCAATGATAATTATATATTTTTTTCCTTTGAAAATGTGGATTCAAAAAAGAATGATCACTTTAAATTAGCTTTTGCTGAAACTTTGCAGAAAGGGTTCAGTAATCTTGTGTTGAGTGTCTTTCTGTTGATATAAAATTAAAATGATACATAAATATTGTTAAATATGTAACTCCCTATTTTCCTCATAAGGATTGGCTAGAAAGGGGCTAGAGGGAACTTTATGGGGTGTAGGAGATGTTCTACATCTTGATTGGGAGAATGATTACATGAATGTATGTATTCTTATATATATATTTGTAAAAGTCATCAAAATCTATACATAAGGTCTGCATTATCTCTTTTTAAGTTTTGTTTTGTTTTGTTTTTAAGTAATCTCTACACCCAACATGGGGCTTGAACTCACAACCCTGAGATCAAGAGTGGCATGGTCTTCCACCTGAGCCAGCCAGGCGCCCCAAGATCTGCATATCTTAAGTGAGAATCTATCATGAACGAAGTACTGTTTTTGCATGATTAGAAAAAGAGAAGGAGGCGGGCACCTGGGTGGCTCAGTTGGTTAAGCGACTGCCTTCGGCTCAGGTCATGATCCTGGAGTCCCTGGATCGAGTCCCGCATCGGGCTTCCTGCTCGTCAGGGAGTCTGCTTCTCCCTCTGACCCTCCTCCCTCTCATGCTCTCTGTCTCTCATTCTCTCTCTCTCAAATAAATAAAATCTTTAAAAAAAAAAAAAAAAGAGAAGGAGGGGGCTGAGAACAGACATTAACCCTAAACAAATAAACATGCAATGAAAATTCAGTAAGTAGTTTGAAGGCATGCTAGGATATTGTCAGAGAAAATATGTTATAAACTATGTTTTAGTTAAACATGAATCATAGCCAAAATATGAAGAAGCTGTGATCCATGACAACTTTTTTAGTATTTTATTTCATTTTGTTTTTATTGAAGTACCGTTGACATACAATATCATGTTAGTTTCAGGTGTGCAACATAGTGATTCAACAGTTATATATGTTAGAAATTATTTCCATAAGCCTAGTTACCATCTGTCACCTTTCAAAAGTATTACAATATTGACTATCTTCCCTATGCTGTACTTTATATCCTCGAGACTTATTTGTTTTATAACTGGAGATGTGTACCTCTTAATCCCCTGCACCTATTTTGCCTGTTCCCCTCCCCTCATGGCAATTTTATCTTTGAATGTGATACTGTACATTTGTTTATTGGTGGAGTTGGTAGGTGTATAGGATTGAGGGAGACTATAACATAAAATTAAATTCAGCCAAGGGGCACCTGGGTGGCTTAATCAGTTAAGCGTATGACTTGTGATTTCTGTTCAGGTCATGATTTCATGGGTTGTGAGATTGAGCCCCATATGGGGCTCCCCACTCAGCAAGGAGTCTACCTGGGATTCTCTCTCTCCCTTCCTCCCCTGTCCCCCTTCTCTAAAATAAAAAAAATTTTAAAAACAATAATTAAGTTCAGTCAAAATTCAATTGCATATGGATTTCCAATGACATTTATATTTTTTTGTAGAAAAAATAGATTTTAGTAGGGAATGTATGGATTGAAGCAGAGGAATGAAGGACCTGTGGAGAGAGAAAAAAATTGAAATGATGTATTTACCAATGTCTCAACAGTTCTTTATTTCAAAAAAAAGAAATATATTATTGATAGGCATTTGCTAGATCTGATAGAAAATAGTAACTTTAGGGGCGCCTGGGTGGTTCAGTTGTTAAGCATCTGCCTTCAGCTCAGGTCATGATCCCAGCGTCCTGAGATCGAGCCCCGCATTGGGCTCCCTGCTTGGAGGGAAGCCTGCTTCTCCCTCTTCCACTCCCCCTGCTTGTGTTCCTGCTGTCGCTATCTCTCTCTCTCTCTCTCTGTCAAATAAATAAATAAAATCTTAAAAAAAAAAAAAAGAAAAGTAGTAACTTTAGGAACTACTAAATTCAATAAATAAGAGGAAAATTTATTAAAGTACACTATTTGGCTCTGCAGGAACTGTTTAATAGTAATAGTAATGTAAATTTGTAATAAAATTAAATCAATATATCACAAATTAGCAGTATTTTATTAAGTATATTAATAAGGTAGAGATAAATTTCAGAATGAGCAAATGAAAAAACAAATCATTCTTTACATTTAATTTATTTACATACATTTATTTAGTAAAAATAGAATTTAATTTCAACATAGGGTACTGGAATACCTGGACATCCACATTAAAAAAAAAAAAAAGAAAATCTAGACAGGTCTTACACCCTTCACAAAAATTAACTCAAAATGGATCATAGACCTAAATGTAAAATGCCAAAGTATAAAACTCCTTGAAGATAACGTAGGACAAATCCTTGGGTATTGTAATGACATTTTATTTTTTTTTAAGATTTTATTTATTTATTTGAGACAGAGAGAGACCCTGCACCAGTTTGGGAGAGAGGGAGAGGGAGAAGCAGGCTCCCCACTGAGCAGGGAGCCCTGGACATGGGGCTCTATCCCAGGACCCTGAGATCATGACCTGAGCCAAAGGCAGATGCTTAACCATCTGAGCCATCCAGGTCCCCATGTGATGATATTTTAGATACAACACCAAAGATATAATCCATGAAAAAAAATGATAGGCTGGACTTAATTAAAATTAAAAATTCCTGTTCTGTGTCAAGAGAATGAGAGGATAGACCACAGACTGGGAGGAAATAATTGCAAAAGACATATCTGATAAAGGACTTTTATTCAAAATATACAAACAACTCATAAAACTCAACAATAAAAATACAAGCAATTCAATTAAAAAACAGGCAAAAGTGCCTTAACAGACACCTCATAAAAGACAATACACAGATGGCAAATAAGCATATGAAAAGATGTTCCACATCATATGTCATCAGGGAAATGCAAATCAAAACGATGTTGAGAGATAACACTGTACTGCTGTTAGAATGACTAAAATGCAAAGCTCTCACAACAGAAATGCTAGCAAGGATGTGAAGCCACAGGAACTCTCGTACATTGCTGGCTGGAATGCAAAATGGTACAGCCACTTGGGAATACAGTTTAGCAGTTTCTTACAAAACTAAGTGTATTCTTACCATATGATCCAGTAATTGTGCTTCTTGCTTTTTATCCAAATGAGTTGAAACCTTATGTCCACATAAAAATCTGCACAAGGATGTTTATGGAAGGTTTTATCATAATTGCCAAAACTTGAAAGCAACCAAGATGTTCTTCAGTAAGTGAATGGATAAACTGTGGTACATCCAGACAATGGAATATTATCCAGTGATAAAAAGAAATGAACTATCAAGCCATGAAAAGACGTGGAGAAATTGTAAATGCATATTAATAAGTGAAAAAAGTCAGTCTAAAAAGGCTACATACTGTACGATTCCAACTTTATGACATTCTGGGAAAGGCAAAACTGTGGAGACAGTAGAGGGATCAGTGGTTGTCCAGGGGTTAAGGGGGAAAGGAGGGATAAGTAGGCAGAGCACGGAGGGTTTTTTTAGGGCAGTGAAAGTGCTTGAATGGTGGGTACGTGTTATTATACATTTGCCAAAGCCCACAGAATATACAACACAGAGTAAATCCTAATGTAAAGTATGGACTGTGGGTGATGATATGTCAGTACTGATTTGTTGATGGTAACAGATGTACCATTCTGGTATGAGCTTTTGAAAGTGGGGAGGCTGTGCATATGTGGAGGCAGAGCTTATATGGGAAATTTCTATACCTTCCTTGCAATTTTGCTGGGAACCAAAAAAAAATCTAAAAAATAAAGTCTGTTTGAAAAAAATTTAATTTAAAAATAGAGAAAATGCATTTCTTTACAGAAGCATCCTTAAAGCTGAAGCTCTAAAGTTTTGCATCTCTCAGGATATCTGGGTGGCTCAGTCAGTTTAAGTGTCTGCCTTCAGCTCAGGTCAGGATCTCAGGGTCCTGGGATCGATGCCCACATCGGGCTCCTGGCTCAGTGAGGAGCCTGCTTCTTCCTCTACCTGCTGCTCCCCCTGCTTGTGCTCTCTCTCTCTCTGACAAATAAATAAAATCTTAAAGTTTTGCATCTCTCAGTAGTTAAGAGGTCCTGAAATTCTTCCCTAGCTCTCTCTGTAAGCAGTGTATATCCACTCTGCCCCTCTCATTGTGACTTCATCCCCAAATCTAATTTATTAACACAGAGTGATGCCCCTTCTTAAGCATAATTAGCTATGTCTTTTTATGGACAAAGATATCAAGGTATTTTCTCGACATACAAAATCCTTATTTATAATAAATAGGAAATATTTATAAAATTGTTTCTATATTATCATAAGAGCTAAAGAAAAACTACGTATATATAAAGACACCTGAGCTTGTAGGATTTCTTTTAATGTGGTAAGCTAGCAATCATATGCATATTTTTTCTTTTTTGCTATACTTCTGAATATAACTATAACTTTAAAAAAATCCTTCTTGGGGCGCCTGGGTGGCTCAGTTGGTTAAGCGACTGCCTTCGGCTCAGGTCATGATCTCAGGGTCCTGGGATCAAGCCCCGCATCGGGCTCCCTGCTCGGCAGGAAGCCTGCTTCTCCCTCTCCCACTCCCCCTGCTTGTGTTCCCTCTCTCACTGTCTCTCTCTCTGTCAAATAAATAAATAAAATCTTTAAAAAAGAAAAAATCCTTCTTTATTAGAACTGGTAAAGACATGGGCACCTGGGTGGCTCAGTTGGTTAAGCAACTGCCTTCGGCTCAGGTCATGATCCTGGAGTCCCGGGATCGAGTCCCGCATCGGACTCCCTGCTCGGCAGGGAGTCTGCTTCTCCCTCTGACCCTCCCCCTCTCATGCTTTCTATCTCCCGTTCTCTCTCAGATAAATAAATAAAATCTTTAAAAAAAAAAAAAAAGAACTGGTAAAGACACAAACATCCTTTTGTGGTCTCTGCTTACTTCTTGGTGACTTAAATAGCCAAGGACGGTTTTACTTCCCACTTAACATTATTGTTGAGTCTCATCCACTGCTGTGAGTTTTTTCCCAGACATCTATGTTTGGGTTGTGTGCTTATCCCGACATCTTTAGACCCCAACCTAGACCCCAAGTGCGGTTGCCCATGACCTTCAACTTTCTTCTACCTCGAATGTCTGACTAGTTTTCTTAGGACTTCTGACTCTGGGAGGGCAAGTTCTCTCATCAACCTGTGATCCTTTGCTGTTATCAAACAAAATCATTGCAGGTAACAAAATGTTATTCCGCTTTACAGAGGTTTCTAGAACTTCCTGCTATTTTATCTTTTAATTCTATCCATAATGTTTGTTATTGGTGGCAAGTGTTTCATAAAAAAACAACAAAAAACAAACCAAGAACTTTTAAGAGTGTCTTTTTATTGATGTCATCGGCATTTGAGACTATGGTAAATTTAATTTAATGTAAATTTGGAAATTTCTTGCCTCTTGGGCACCTCATTTCTTTGGTACTGTTTTCCCCATGTATCCTAAGCAAATGGTTTCATTGTCCTCATAAGCTGTAATGTTTAGGCTACAAATTGATTAATCTGTATATACTTTTATCAACTTAAATATAAGATTGTGATATTCCAGAAATATTAGCATCATTTAAGAAATAAACTGATAAGAATTTCAGCTTTTTTTAATGGAAATGAGATATTGGTTTGATGTCAAATAAGGTGTCAGAATAAAAACAGTTTATTCTCTGCTTAGAAACACTCATAGGTTGTTATGTTTTTAATCACCTTTCATTCAGGTGACATGGGTGTCAATTGTATCTTGGATGAATCTGATTTATGCACACAGTAGTATATTTAACATATTTTAATGTTTGGAAATTATATACTGAAATACATTATTTTATGCAGATTGCAAATTCGATAGCTTCAATAATCTTTGCTAATTTTATGAGACATATGGTCATAATATAACAATGTGACCCCATGATTGTTATTCTAAAGTTATTTTCTTCTCTTTTTTCTTCCTTTCATGCTAATAGGAACAGATAATGATTAAGATTATTCAGACTCACACAAATAACTAGGTGAAAGGCAACATTTCCACCTCACCCCAGCAAACTCTCCCCATCAACACTTGAATTACAAAGCAACTGTTTTGACAACGCTATTCATTTATGAGCATGTAGTTCTGGATTTTTTTGTTTTCTTTTTCTTTGTAGCAGCCGCTGTGGGTGAAGGAATGTCTGTTTTATATGCAGACTCCTGGAGAGCCTTGTTTGAACTAACTTTTCAAAGTTCCTAGCACTATGCCACATTTTTAAGGTGGCTGAGTACTTTTTAATAATAGAATAACTAAAAATACAGGAACTAGACACTTAGTTCTTCCCTAGGATACATAAGTAAAGGGGAGGTCACTCATAGTGTCACTTGGCACTTGATGCTGTATCCTTTTGAGCGAATCCTTTTGTCTCCCAAGGGATCATGTGAGATCAAGTGAAACAATTTTCTCAAACATTTCTGGAATCCATCCATTCTTCTTCTCCTCCTCAGCCCTGCCTCCAACTAGAGCTTCTATAGGCCCTACTGAACATGGATCCAGACATATTTTTTTAAGATTTTATTTAGTTATTTTAGAGACAGAGAGAGAAAAAGAGTGAGTGGGGGGAGGGGCAGAGAAAAAGGGAGAGAGAATCCCAAGCAGATTCTGCACTGAGCATGGAGTCTGATATGGGGCTCGCTCTCAGGACCCTGAGATCACCACTTGAACCAAAATCAAGAGTCAGACTCTTAACTAACTGAACCACCCAGGCACCCCAAATCCAGACATTTTTAGGGACTGATGAACCAGTTGAGGATCTGATGAACTCTGTGAATCATCTCCCCAAGGATATGTGCCGATACCTACAACACAAACTTTGCACATATTTCCCTCGTACCAGAGGGCTACTTACGGAGTCTGCTGCCTCTGGCTTAGCCGAAGCTGTTGATAACTGTGCTTACCAAGTATCTACTTTACCTTTTTGGAAATAGTTTTCCAGTTGTCTCCTGCAAAGTGACCTCTTTTTTTTTGCTTTTCAGTCCTTAAGCTTTGGGAGGGGGCTGATCCAGTCCCTTGCTCTGTATGAGTAGTGTATTAGTCTCCTTGGGCTGTAATAACAAAATACTACAGGCTTGGTAACTTAAATAACAGAAGTTTATTTCTCACAGTTCTGGAGGCTGGAAAGTCCAAGATTAAGGTGCTGGAAGATTTTATTCCTGGTGAGGCCTCTTTTCCTGCCTTCTTGCTGTCTCCTCACGGAAGGCTGTCAGCTGTCTTTTCTTAAAAGTGCACAAATCCTTTCGGATCAGTGCCATACCCTTATGACTTCATTTAATCTTAATCACTTTCTAAAGACCCTGTCTCCAAATACAATCACGTTGGTTAGGGTTTCAATATATGAATTTGGAGGGGATACTCTATTTTTTTTAAACATTTTATTTATTTGAGAGAGAGAGAAAGAGCAAGAATGGGGGAAAGGGGAGGATGAAAGGAGAGGGAGAAGCAGACTCCCCACTGAGCAGGGAGCTCCTGGCATGGAGCTCCATCTCAGGACTCTGAGATCATGACCTGAGCAGAAGGCAGATGCCTAACCAACTGAGCCACCCAGGCACCCCTGGAGGGGACACTATTTAGTCCAGAGCAGGCAGCCATGTGATCCAGGCTTGGGTTACAGATATATTCCCTCTCTTTACCACACGATTAGTTTAGGCATGGTCAGGTAAACCCAAATCATGTACATATGCCCCAATCTGGAGAATTTGGGAAAACGTCTGGGGAAAAGAACATTTTAAAAAAGAGTATCATTTGTTATTATTATAAAAAAACAAGTTTGTACATGCTGGCACCTGCCGTGTAGAATCTAGGATTAAGCTAAAGGAAAATAAGCAGAGCTAAGAAGGGGGAAGAGAGAAACTGAGGTAGGATGCCATTATTTGAGCCTCTGAATCCAGCAATGCCTAGAACAAAATTAGAACTTCTTAATAATAGAAGCCAAGTCTCCTTTTTGTGCTTAAGCCAATTTAATTTTGATTTCCATCACTTATAACCAAGATTCCTGACCAGTGTACCAACTACTGGGGAAGAAGTGTGATTACATGAATGTAATCACCAACTTCTTTATCCTGGCAAGAACCCTGTCTTGGAAAAATCATTGGATTTTCTTTTCCAAGTAGAAATGCAATACAATTCTAAATGGAAAGGAAATACCTAAATGGAAGATGGCTTTTGACTACGTAAGCTTGAAGGGGAATATGAATCTCAATATATATTAATTGATTTATATAGCCCTATTTAAAACATTAATCTTCAGATTTCAGAATCTATTTGGGTAAGTAGAAATGAAAAATGAAGGTCATTTCATGGCTCATATTATTTTTCACTTTAAAAATGAATATGAAGATGATGATTAAATTTCTATCCAACCACTTAAAATATATAAAAATGTCCAAAACCCAGTATGAGCTGAAGCTGATACAGTACATCTCTTTGAAAAGTCAAATGATTATACAGTTTTGAACCTCAGTTTCATGTTTTAAATATCATGGAGGGATGCCCCACCATCTTATTAAACTGTTAAGCTACGGCACATCAAAGCTAGAATATAGTGCAGGATCAAACAGCAAAATCAAATTGGCAAGCACAGAAAGTAACCTATAATTATGTTTCAGATACAAGGTGGAAGTCAAGATCTAAGATAACAGAAATTTCAGATAGAAGCCACTCAACAGAATAGAGGAAAAGAATCAGTGGGAAGCAGTATCTATAGTGGATGAGAATGCAAACTTTTAGTTACAAATAAACTTGGATTGGATCCCCAGTTTTGCCATTTATTAAATCCAAAGTTCATGACTTCTACAAGTTACTAAATATTTCTAAGCCTCAATTTCCTCATCTGGAAAGTGGAGATAATAG
Organism: Neomonachus schauinslandi; assembly: GCF_002201575.2. Taxonomy (NCBI): domain Eukaryota; kingdom Metazoa; phylum Chordata; class Mammalia; order Carnivora; family Phocidae; genus Neomonachus; species Neomonachus schauinslandi. The sequence goes on along the minus strand of NC_058403.1, from coordinate 173,371,389 downwards.
TACCTACTTCATAAAATTGTCTGTGAGAATTAATTGAATTACTGCCAAATGCCATATTATTATTTGAGCTTTAGACCATGAGATAATGCACACAAAATGCATAGGAAAGCACTTGATTCAGAGTTAGCACTCAGTGAACAGAAACTGCTCTTTTTATGGTAATTATTATTATAATCATTGTGATAAATCCAATCAATTACATCTTGGTTTGCACAATAATTCATTCATGACCAGCGCGATTCTTGCTCTAAAGGTCATTATACTTTCAGCATATTCAGAAGTAATATATTAGTTTTCATTCATATATTTGTAACCCAGACACATAGCGTATGAACAAAATAGCAAGCTATTCAGTAGTTATAATGACACTCATAAACAAGCTTTTGTAGTAAAAGCCTGAGTATTTATGTTGCCTTTCATGTTGTATGTGATGAGAATTTCATCTGAAATTGCTTTAAATGATAGTGATTTCTTTCTGCTATTTATATTTCTCATTATATTTTAAGATTCTCCTTCTTCAAGAATTGGCAAAGTAGGGTGCCTGGGTGGCTCAGTCATTTAAGCATCCCACTCTTTATTTCAGCTTGGGTCATGATCACAGAGAGATTGAGCCTGGCATCAGGCTCCTTGCTAAGTGTGGAGCCTGCTTAAGACTCTCTCTCTCACGATGGACTCTGAAAAACAAACAGGGTTCTAGAGGGGAGGGGGGTGGGAGGATGGGTTAGCCTGGTGGTGGGTATTGAGGAGGGCACATTCTGCATGGAGCACTGGGTGTTATGCACAAACAATGAATCATGGAACACTTCATCTAAAACTAATGATGTAATGTATGGGGATTAACATAAGAATAAAGAAAAAAAATGAAAAAAAAATTAGCAGAAACTCAAATTTTACTGATGAGCAGTATTTCTCTTCTAACCAAATTCTTAGCTAACTCTTCTGAATTAACTACCTTTATTATGTAGAAATAAATATGAAACACATTTCAGTATTCTAAATAAAATGACCTCAAAACAGCCAATTAAAAATTATATTACAAAAATATTCTATATATAATTGCTGGGAAGGGGCATCATTAAGGCAGATTTTATATGACTCCAGAATTCCATTCTGATGTATATACCCAGGAAAATTAAAAACATTTGAAACATACACACAGAAATGTGAGTGTTCACAGAAGCATGATTCATAGTAGGCAAAAGTAAAAACAATTCAGCTATTCATCAGTTGATCAATGGATAAACAAAAAGTGGTATATCCACACAATGGAATATTATTATGCCAAAAAAAAAGAATGAAATGCTGATTGAACATGGCTAAACCCTGAAAATAGTATGCTAAGTAAAAGAAGCTAGTTACAAAAAATCATATATTATACTGTTCTATTGATATATAATTCTAAAATAGGCAATTCTATAAAGACAGAAAATAGAATATGTGGTTTTGTAGGGTTGGAGGGTAGAAGTGGAAAGAAATGGGTACAGAGTTTGTTTAGGAGTAATGAAAATATTTAAAATTAGAATTTGTGGTTGCACAACTCTATGAATATGCTAAAAACCAATGAATTGTTCACTTTAAATGGGAAAATTATATGGTATATGATTTATATCTCTATAAAGTTGTTATTTTTTAAAAAAGCAGATTTAAATATAATTTAAAAAAATTATCAACAGCCTCTAAGAAATAGAATTCAAGTAATTATGATTTTATCAATTTGCAGATATTTCTATTTTCATTAGAGACTTTTGGTGATCTCACCCTGTATGCTTAATCATGCTATTAGGAAGTAGTATTGCTTTAGAAAAGCTTCTTTTATTTTCGATATTGTGCTATAGTGCATTTATATATAAAGAAAAAAGTGTTATTGTATTTGGAAAACCAGTAGTGTGTGTCATGAATCTTTTTCGATCTTGTATTCATGCTCCAATTCACAAATTAGAAAAAAACGTAGACTTGTTTTTTTTTCTGGCCTGGATTAATGAGGTTCAAAAATATGTAAATGGCATGTTGAATTCCAGACTCAGTTATACCAGTTCCATCTAAAGAAGGGCATATTAAAATATTCAATCCAGGATGATCATGTTTTCTGCCATTGTGTTTAGGTATTGGGATTTATGTGATAAGGAAAAATATAGAGTATAGTTAATGGATACAAAATACTATTACTTATTCATATATTTACTGAGCATCCATAAAGTTTGTATCACAATGGAGTTACATAAAAAAATAAGAAGGACTCTCTCTCTTTAAGGTGCTGTTGGACGGTAGAAGAGATAAAAGGACAGACACACACACACATACACACACACATGCACCCATGTGAAGTGAACACACAGAAACAGGACCACACAGCCTTACAGGCAAATATATGCCCTCTAACTTATACAGACAAATACATAAGAATATCCACATCAAATAGGTACATGCACTGCACTTGTGCACAAACACAATGAAAAACAAACAAGAAGGGAGAGGGTTTGAGATTATTTTTCTCTAGGGGATCAGGGAAAGCTGAGTAAGTACCTTTGTGTTACACTGTTAGAGTCTGGAAGATGTATTTGGAGATTAGAAAGAGTAGAATTTACATTTGGGAAAAAAATTGTTGAGAAATCTCAAATGTTTTCATAAAACTAAACCCAACAACAACTGTACATTTTGGGGGCAAGAAAGGATTCTTGACTATTAATGAAAGCACTGTGATTTTAGTAGGTTTGAGAATGGATGTGATATTCTGAGTCAAGTTTCCATAATGAGATTGGATAAATTCAATAACAGTGATTATCCAGAGTTTAAAATTGGCAAGATAGTGGTAATGTTAAATTCAAGTGCTAAATTCTTCTAAGACAGCCCTGATCACACAACGTCCAGACTGAATTGAGAGGCTAAAAAAGTTACAAGAGAAAATGATAAGACTGAACTGTGGTGTTTGTGGCGAGAGATGGGGGGATTTATCTTCTAAGGCCATATGTCGATGATACTAGTTTTGTGATCTCTCATGTATCAGGGCACTATGCTAGCCACTTAAAACACCTCATCTTTCCCAGCTGTTGAGCTGTATATGGTAAAGATTATTCATTAATTTTGGTGGAGAAAGTTCAAGTCCAAACAGACTAAGTGTATATTCAGAGCTAACAAGTGACAGAGCAAGGATTCAAACTCAGGATGATGTGACCTCAAAATCTGTCCTATTTAGAAATCCCCACAGTTTGTCTCTTGTTAGAAATATCTCAATAAACGTTAAGTCCCTTTATCTGATTTCATCGTGTCCAAAACAAGATAACAGGCCCAAAGTGGAATTACTTATGCTAAGCCACATGACACCAAACCAAGACGTGGTCAGCACTAGTGAGATAATCTGCCCCACAGAGTCCTCCTGTCCCCTAAAGGAAAGTGACCTTTTCACAACCAATCCTTTTTGCTGGTATAACTTCCCTGTCAGACTCCCTTCTCCCTATAAAAATGTTTCATTTTGTACAGCTTCTCAGAGCTCCTTTTTCTTTATGCTAGATAGGATGCTGCTTGATTCATGAATGGTTGAAGAAATCCAGTAAGATCTTTAAAATTTAATCAGATAAATTTGTTTTTTTAATAATAGTGGATTAAATTAATCTTGACATCAATTTGATTCGAATTCCTTTGTTGCCTCTTGAAACTCTTAGCATAAGACCTTTATATACCTGTGATTTCTTTATATTCCTATTATTTTTTATTCTCACATTTTCAATCTTAAGAATGTTTACCTTTCTTTGGTGAGATTTTGAGGTTGTTGCACAAATAAGCCCAATGAACTATTTTTTTTTTGAAATTGAGAAATGTGATCTCTTGATAATCTATAGTTCATATATATATGCACAATATTTAGCTAATTAAAGCTCTTTTCTACAACTTTATTGAGAAGGTATAGATATGGGGATGAAAAAAAGAGGTGAAGCATGGACAAACACACCAAGAATAATAATAGCGAGCTCTGGAACAATAATTCATGTTTCCAGTGTTTTAACACAACCTGGCTTATTTAAGTAGGTTTTATGATCACTGTTTTACAGTTGGAGAAAACTGAACACAGTCTGTGTAACTTTCAGTGTCACACAACTGAGATTTAAGTGTTAACTTTCCAAGGTCTGAAGATATTGTGGTATATTCACTTGTTCCCTTGACTTTATAAGACTGGTTTTGAAAATTAGCACAGTGTAATAGTAAAAACGAATAAGTTGCAAGAGTTCAGAGACCTAGAAAGATCTTTTTCTTATCATGTCATTTTAATATTGAGTCAACTTTCTTATCTATCGAATGTGATTAATAATAATGTGACTAATAATAATCTTGTGGAATTACTAATTTACAACATCTAAGCAAGCATGGAAAAGAAGGGCATTTATGAAGATCTAATTTTGTCAAATATTTGTAAGCAGACAAGACTTGAAGGGGTTTGTACTATGTGTGGAATTGAATTATCAATACTAAGGACTCATCTAAGTTTTCATTTTCCTTAATCTAAAACAAAATCACAGTTATACTTGTTGATGCTATAAGTCAAAAAAACTGCAACACTGTAGACTTGACATACAATTAGGAGTTTATAAGACATCCTTAAGATGTGATTCTAAGGTATCTATCTCAACAGAATGTATTCACTAAATTGTGATTGCAGACCAACTATGTCAGTCACTGTGTTAGACATATGAATAAAGCCCAAGCTTTTATAAAATAATGATATATATATGATCTATTATTTAATCCCTGTGGCAGAGACCGGCTATGTGTCTACCCAATCCATTTCCTCCTCATCCTGGGCACACAACTAGAATACATTTCCCAGCTTCCCTATAGTTACAGGCAGGTGTGTGACTGAATTCTGGCCAGTGGAAGCCATTCTTGCTCTTTCCTCTTCCAGAGAGGATGCCAAGTATTAAACATGTTAAGAGTCTCAGGAAGAAGCCTGAGTCCCAAAAACTATGCCACCCATCAATCAACGGATCCATTATGGACTTTATATGAACAAGGAATAAACTTCTGTGTGTTAAGCTACTGAGCTGCTGGGATAACATTCTCTTAACTACTATAATCTCCATTATAATAGAAGTTATATACAGAAGTTGATAGACTATTTTGCACTCCTTAGGTCAGAGAAGAGTATGAAAATAGCCCCCAAATAGGTTAAATGTATGACCAGGTAGTCCATTATTATTTATTTATTTATTCATTCCATTATTATTTATTTCCACTATTTATTATAATATATGTATTAAGCTCATACTCTGTGCTAGGCATAAACTAGAGAATTATACAAGTAAAATACCCTAACTCATGGAACTTGCAGTCTGTTGTGGGAGGGAAGCAGTTAAGAAGTAGAGGAATAAGTGACATAATCATTGATTAATACAATACTTTGAAGGAAACTAAAAGAGTAATACGATGGGAAATGACTGAGCAATCAAGGAAGGCCACTTCTTCTTCTTTCTTTTTTTTTCTTAGAAAGATGGAGAGGGAAGTGGGGAGGGGCAGGAGAGAGACTCTTAAGCAGGCTCCTCACCCAATGTGGAGCTCAACACAGGGCTGGATCTCACAATCCTGAGATCATGACCTGAGCTGAAATTAAGAGTCCTGAATGAACCACCCAGGTACCCCTTCTTTTTTTTTTTTTTTTTTAATTATAGTTGACATACAATGTTATATTTGCTTCAGGGGTTCAATATAGTAGTTTGAGAATTCTATACATCATGCAGTGCTCACCATGATAAGTGTTCTTACCATCTATCACCTTATGAAGTTATTACAATACTAGAGAAAGTGATAGTGAGACTGAAGATATAAAAAGCCAACAGTAGAACCAGAACAGGAGACTTTCTAGAAACATGAAACCACAAAGTCAACATCCTATTGTAGAAAACAGCTCCAACTCATTAAACTAACTGTCCTCTGACTAAACTTCCAAACTTTATTTACTAGGCCTTCAATTGTCAATAACTTGGCACTATTGCCTTTTTCCAATAATATCATGTCAAATGGAAAATTTCTATCATATGTAAACATCCACAGGACTGGAAGGTGTTATTATTATTATGCCAAATTACATTTCAAGGACTATTTTTTGTTTGCTAATTACTTCTATTTCAATCTACACCTAAAATGACTTTTCTAATTAGCATAGCTTACTATTTTTAAGCTCCTTAAATTTTACATGCTCAATGTATTCAACTGGGCTGAGACTGACAGAAAGATAAATCTATTTAGTTATTCATGATTAACTTGAATATCATCATAGTTAATATTCCTTAAAGCCGATTTAACTCCAGTGAAACTGAATTGAATAGAACTCTGGAAGTCACTTTTTGTGGAGATGATACAAATATATTCTCAAACTTACCATTAGTGTGTTTAAATTTAATAGAAAAACTGTAGGAGTAAGTTCACAACCTTTCCTAGAGGCACATGTAGGAAGACATTTATCATTCCTCTATAATGTTGGTTTCAAAAGATCATTTTAGAGAATTTGATGAAGAAGAAAGTACTAGATAGGAGATATATATATATATATATATGTATATATATATGTATGTATATATAAAAGTTATATTAAGAAATCTCACTGAGAACCGGATGAAGTTTTTGTAAGATATAAAAATAGACTTCACATGTGCATATTTTATCCAAGATGCTACAAAAGAGAACTTTTAACTTATGGATAAATGATTCTAGAATCTTCAAATTTGGGGGGCATCTGAACATAATTTGCAAATGAGGTGGTGAAGGTTGTGAGTGTGTACGTGAGGGCAGGAATGGGAGAGATGAATGGGGTCCAGGTTCCCTGAACATACAGTCCTGGCTACTTTGCACCACACCTCCCATATCTTCCCAAGGCTTTATTTATTTACCTATTTATTTTGTCCCTGTATGCTCTCCCTGAGTAATCTTAATGCTGATTTATTTCTGACATACATTTTTGTTTAGCATAATGTCTCCAGGTATTTTGAAGATAAGAATCTCATTTGGAAATTCATACCAAAACAAAGAAACAATAGAAATAAAAAGGAGTTTCTGAATATAATTAAAAGATATAATATTAAGGTCTACAAAAGTCAGGAGTGCACAGTATTAGTGACATAAATTCATGTAACATGTATTTCTTCATGCTTAATACTTCATACAGCGCTAGTTGATTAGAAAACTCAGAAAATCAGTGTCACTTTTTGTGGTAGTAATTAATTGTTTTAGTTGTGTAGGAGACTATGGACAGCTTTGGATTTTATTCAGAATATTTTCTCACACTGCCAGACACTGTTTCATAGCAGTTACATGTATTATTGTGTCATTTATATATCTTCTATAAGTTAATGCTCACAGTAGTCCTAGAAGTATTATAATCATTACCCGTATTTTAGAGATTAGGAAACCAAGACTTAGGGAGGATAAACAAATTGTCCACGATCACATAGCTCTTATGTGAACTCTAGCCTGATTCTAGAGCCTGTACTATCAATTACTAGGTCATACAACCTTCAATATGGGTTCTCTTTTGCCTCCAGGTTTATTAACTAAATACTAATTCTTTCCACTTTGTCTTTTTTTCCACATTTTTTGCTTTATTCTTATATATGTCCAAACAAAAAACAAGCAATGACAAATACAGTAACAAAAAATCCAAGAAATCAAAGAGAAAACCTAAATAAGGATCAAACAGAGAAAAGGTACATAATAAATATAAAATGAACCAAAAACAAAACAAACAAACAAAAAAAAAACAAAACCACTTCTAGTTTTTATTACCAGAAAGATTAGGTGATAAATTTCATTAAACAAGTAAACAAGCAAAAAAGCTAAGTAGATTGAAATAGAAGTAATTAGCAAACAAAAAATAGTCCTTGAAATGTAAAAATATGATTCCAAAGAAACTAATATGGATTGAAATATAAAATTGAATATTTTATATTGAATTGAATTGGAATTGAATTGAATAAATCCCTAAGAATTAGAACAAAAGAACAAATAAAAATGAAAATGAAAAATAGAGGGTAGAACCAGAAAATAAAATACCATGTCTGATTACTTGCATTTCCTGAGGGAGAACAGAATAAATAGGGGCTAATGAAATAAGAAAGAATAATAGAAATGTTGAAGAACAGATATTAAAATGGACCACCATGTACCTAGTCACACTGAATAAAAACCTTTACTTGACAAGTCATTGTGCACTTTCAGAAACCAAAAAGGAAAGAGGACAGACAGAGACAGAGATTAAAAGCTTTCAGAGAAGGCGCCTAGGTGGCTCAGTTGGTTAAGCAGCTGCCTTTGGCTCAGGTCATGATCTCAGGGTCCTGGAATCAAGCCCTGCATGGGGTTTCCTGCTCAGTGGGGAGTCTTCTTCTCCCTCTGCCTCTGCCCCCCCTCTTGCTTGTGATGCTCTCGCTCTCAAATAAATAAAAATCTTTTTTCTTAAAAAAAAAAAACTTTCAGAAAGAAAAAAAAAGCACAGTCAAAGAAGTGGAAAATAGCATGAGATTCATTCCAACACACTGTATGCTGGGAATCAACAGACCCACCCTTTCAAAACGTTGAGGAAGTATTTTCAATCTTGAATTTGATACCTAGATAAACTGTCATTCAAATGTGAGGACAAAAAAAAAAGATTTCAGATATGCAAAGATTCAGAAGGTACCTTAAAAATTCTTTCTTTGGAAATTTTTGTAGATGTGCTTCAGCAAAATAGACAATTAACTCAAGAAGCAGGAAACTTTGGAGTCCAAAAAGCACAGAAGAACAGCAAGGGGAATTTTCATGAAGAAAACTATATCACTATGTAGAACAGTCAAGAATAGAGCAGAAGTGCAAAGCCATCCAAGACAAAGACCCCATTAGAATCAAAGAGATGAATAGTATAATAGAGAAGCTGGAAAACCTTGAGGAGATAACCAGTGATTTATGAATTATACAAATGTTGAATAAATTTGAACTTTATTAAGTGAATAAAAAATAAGGGCATTATATCACCCAGCCATGAAAAAAGGATGAGATCTTGCCATTTCTGACAATATGGATGATCTAGAAAATATTATGCTGAGTGAAATAAGTCATACTGAGAAAGAAATATGATATGATTTCACTTATATGTGGAATCTAGAAAAACCAAAATGAATAAACAAATAAAAAGGATAATCAGATCTATAAAAACAGAGAACAAACTGATGGTTGCCAAAGGGAGGGGTTGGGGGAGTTGGGAAAAAATGGGTGAAAGTGTTCAGGCTTCCAGTTATGGAGTGAATAAGTCTCAGGCATAAAAGGTGCAGCATAGGGAATATATTTAGTCCTGTTGTAATAGTGTTATATGTTGACAGATGGCAGCTACACTTGTAGTGAGCCTAGCATAATGTATAGAGATGTTCAATCACTATGTTGTACACCTGAAACTAATGTAACATTGTACCAACCTCGCTCAAATAAAAAAAATTAAATAGGACATTATAAGAAGAGAGAAGGAAATGTATTCCTAGCATAATAATTGGCTCTATTGTATGTATTATTTTCCTAATCCTAGTAATATAAGCAGTTTTAATGGTTTAATGGTTTTTATCTTCTAGAATCAATAGTTATGACTAAACACAAAACATGTGACAGTGACAGAAAAGAATGTGAAATTTTAATCTTGATAAGACTAAAGATACACAGAAGAAAGCTAAGATGCAGAAGATGGCGAGCAGAGGAAGGGGGTGGTGAGGTTAGGATGAGTGCTTATATCCTCATGTTACAAGATAGTGGAGCCAAAGGATTCTCTGTCTAGGTTAATGAAATGGAAAATTGAGTTTTAAGTATGTTTAAACTTTGAGTTTTAAGTATGTTCAGACAGGAACTAGAGTGATATGTCAATATGTCAATATATCGTGAGTAGAGATGGTGTTGGAATATTTGAGCTAAATTTCAACTATCATAGCAGAAAGACAATGGATGATACCTTGTATATTGAGACAGCTTGTATATCTTGTATAGCTGTATAAGCATACAATTTAGACTTTTGTAAGCAACCACAGGAATAATCTAAAACAAAAGAGTCAAAAAAGTTCTGTATTTGATGTTAGTGGAGAAGGTTGTAGGAGGTACAACTATGGCAGGAGACTGTTTTCATTATAAGCCCTTCTGCAATGTTGGGCATTTTTAATTATATTCACTCACACCTTTGTTAGAAATAACAACAACAACAACAACAACAAAAATACCAGCACAAAAACAAAGGTAATCCCTCTTTTCATATATGTTTTACATGAAGGAGATTTATATCCTTAATGAATACATCCAAAAGGTGGTGATTCACTACAAACTAATTTTAGTAAGTGATATCTTATGAAGTTTTCCTTTATTGTGGGTAAATATAGCTGAATTCTTATAATGCACTGCTAGGAGAAACATAGGCATCCAAAAATTTCAATTTGTGACTGTGAATTTAATGTTTTAAAATACTTGTATTTTGTGTTGCCTTTGTCTTAGGGTTTGCTTTAAGGCATGTAATTCAATTTAGCATGCTCATGTTTCAGGCATTATGCATCAGGATAAAAATAAGGCCATTCTTATTCTCTAGGGTATACAGGCATATTCTGATGTCAATATGCCAAAAATGTACTTAAAAGTATTCAAAGTACTATGTTCTCAGAGAGATCTGGATTTTGTCATAAGGCACAAAGAGAATGGAATAAGAAAAATAGGTGGAAGGATATTTTTATTGAATTTTGAATGGGTACTTGCAATTAAAATGGGAATTTGCCTCAGATCTTCCATTAAGACAGGGCCAATTTAGGGGTGTAATGAAAATGAAATAAAATAGGCAAGGTAAACATAATTTGATGTCAGCTCCTCATCCTTACCCTGCTTGAATACTCTAAAGAAAAACAAATGTATTAAGTGTTCTACTCATGATTTACAATAAAAGATGTACCAGAAAATACACTTTCTCAGTGATGTTTAAGATATAGCAAAGTATCTTTGTAACTAAGAGTGCATTTAACGTGTAGAATTATCCTCTGAATGTCTCCATATCACTGACAATGATATGAATACGTATATGGCGATTGTTTTGACAAACTATAATTTTATATGACATGTCTAATATTTGTTGGTTTTTTGCCTGATGGCATTTTCATATAGTTTAAAGTAATGTATGGGTCTCTTAAAAGTAATTGTTATTTTTAATAACCTATTTTTAAATATTGTAAGTCATAACCGTATTCTTTTTTATTAAGATTTATTTAATTGTAAGGGGAATGTAGTAAGTAGGAAGACCCCAGATAGAGACTTACAGAACACTTCAGACCATATTTTAACTTTTTGGGGTGTTTCATTATTTTGTACTCTTTATTGCATTTCTTCAATATTCATATTCTCACCATAATTTTCAAAAGATTGAAAATATGTGTTCATATTTACACTTGTAAAACCTGTTTAGTTTTAAAGTTATAATTTAGTAGAATTTATAATTTAGCAGAAAACTAGTTTTTTAAAGAGTTCTTATTTAAAGGAGAAAATGCATAGGCTCTTGAGCTAAAAATGAATTGCATGAAACCTGTGTTAATATAACATCGGAAGCATAAAGATCTTCAAGAGGACAAATTCAATAGAATGTGAAATTCACAAGAGAAACATAATTACACAGGATGTTGGCTATCATTGCTTTCATTTTTTAAATTCACCTAGTTATCTTAGATTACATTTGTGTAAACTAAATATTTTCTGACAAGTACCCTTACCATTATGCTGATAATAACAATAGTTTAAAAACCAAACTCTGGGGGTCTATAATAACCCAAAGGGATTGTGTTAATTTTGAAAGCTGCCTTTAAAATACAGTTACTCTCAAACATGCAAATCAGATTATAATAGCACAAACGTGTGTGTGTGTGTGTGTGTGTGTGTGTGTGTGTGTGTGTGTGTGTGTGTG
>NC_058403.1:173314330-173359459 GCF_002201575.2 Neomonachus schauinslandi | reverse complement strand
GTGTGTGTGTGTGTGTGTGTGTGTGTGTGTGTGTGTGTGTGTGTGTGGTGAATACCTGCCTAGGATACATTACTTCTTCTCTACTCCTTCTTAGGGAAATAGTCCTTTGCCACTCTTAGTCCAAGTAGTTCTGACCAATTTAGATGGGGCTTAATCTACCCTGCCCTGACTTTTAATCCCTAGGATGTAAAGATAAACCATGTCTGGCCAATCAGCATATTCAACTTCATGAGCCACAGGAACTGGTTAAGGTATGTGACTCATTTGGGTAGTACTAGCTAAAGGGAAATGGTCTGTTCAGTAAAACTGCTGACTGAAAGATACGATGAGCCTAAAGCTGTCAGGGGTCAACATGTGGAGAAAGAGCCAAAAAATAAAGTCAAAAATTAAACCAAGAGAAAGAACTTGAGTCTTGGGACATTGCTTAAGTTCCTGGAAATAGCTATGCCTGATGCTAGTGATTCTCCAGACTTTGCATTCTACACCGCTAAATTCCCTTTTTACTTCTGACAGTATGAATATGAATAGATGAGTAAGACATGACTGAGCTTGCCTGAAGCTCAGAGTCTGATAAGAGAAAACATACAAATAAAGGACTATAATACAAAGGGATATAAATAACTTGGGGGGCACTTGCCTGGCTCAGTCAGTAGAGCATGTGACTCTCGATCTTGGGGTTGTAAGTTCGAGCCCCATGTTGGGTGTAGGGATTACTTAAAAATAAAATCTTCATTAAAAAAAAGAACTTGGGCATAATATTTACCCTATTTTATCCTTAAAAATTCTGAGGCTTAGGGATTTTAAGGTGCCATGGCAAGTGCTAGAACTTTCACATTCTCTCATGAGTCTAGCCTATTTCCCCAGCAAAATGACATTTATCTTACTGGCAAAAAGTCATCATTTTTGTCCTTGCAAAATATTTAGTCCTATCTCTTCCAATTTTCATCAATATCCTAATTGAAGACTAAAGAAATAATATTGTACCATCTTTAGTCATATGGGGAAATAGAGAGGGTGAAGTGATAATTAGAAAGTGAAAACCCTGGTGTCCTAAGATGAATTAATATTTTGTGAGCCAAGTAGAATTTAATAGGTCCCTTATTTTTGAAAGTTATTTGCACAATTACTAAAATTTAATCTATTTGGTTGCTAATTCTTTATCTTTCTTCTCTAGAGGTCAGATCATTCAACAAACCAGCAATCATTGACTTATCAAAAAGTGTATTGAGTACTGTCTTCTCAGGAGTCATGGGAAGGCATTTAGACTGTTGATGGAATATTATTTATTGTAATGCAATAGCAATCGTAAGAAGAAAAACCCATGTGTATACTGAGAATCATAAGACGTTAGATTTGGAGGGTGTCTTGTCCCATGAAAGAACCTCCTGAACTATCTTCTGATATTCCTCCATGATTTCTGCTTGAGTAAGCCTAGTATAAAAACACACTGCCTGTCACATTGTAGACACACCATATGTATTTGATGGATAAATGATGGAAATTTACCATTTCACAAGGCCAGTGTATTTCTGTTGGCCCCTAAAAGGGAGCCTCATTTCAAAAGCACAGGCCCTTATACCCCAATTATGCAGGATTACTAATAGATTGTTTTTTTTATTATTTGACTCATTCTCCCCTTTCCAGATCTTGGGGTTATCTCTTCCTCTTTGGATTTGCCAAAAGCAGAAGTAACAATTCCAACCACTGGTCACTTAAACAAAAAGAATAGTATTGTTAATTGGCATGCCAGTTATGTCAAAGAAAGACAAAGTTCTAGGTGCAGCAAGTTTGGGGGTGTTACAGAAAACCTCCTCTTTACTTGTCATCATAGTGTAGAGTATTCCTACTCTGTATTGCTAAAATGTCCTCGATATCGATTTTGCCTGAGAACCAGGATCAATTTTAAAAGACTGACTCCTTCATTCAAAGGAGCCAGGATAATGTTGCATTTGAAGTATATTAAATGATAATGTAAGCCTTCTGGGGTGTGGTTACAGTGTGTATTTTGTTTTTCAAATCTGCCTTGGGGACTGCTACTGTTTTCTGATTGAACAGTTCTATTTTTGAAAAATTCTTTATATTAAGCTGTCATTTATGTCTCAGATCTTCTACCTGTAGGTCTCAGTTCAGCCTTCTGGAATCACTCAAAGTATATTGAATGCTTGCACATGCCTGTATTTATGCATTTGAAGACAGCTATCACTTTTGCAAACATCTCAAATGTATCCTTAGGTCATCTGCAGCAAATCATTTTCAAAATAGGAATTTTTGTATGATATTTTTCTATATTCTATTTTATTTGTATCCACAAAACCACTTTTACTTTATGCTTACATACATATATACTGAGCAAACTTAAATAAAAAGCATTTATTCAATGCTATAATGATAATTATTTTAGCATTAGTAGTAGGATAACCACCTGTTCTCTATTGCCTGTCATTGAGGGGCTCCCAGAATGTGAGACTTTTAGTTTTAAAACTGAGATAGTCCTAGGTAAACCGTGCTAGGTTGCCTCGAGCTCTCCAGCTTCCTGGAGCACAGATCTTCAGTGTGACAGCCAGGAAAATCACAGGCAAACTTGGTGGAGTTAGTGTAATTAGCAGATGCCATGTATTGATTGCTCATGGTGTGGCGTATATAGGACTGCTGCCTTACATATGTGATCTCTGAGCCTTTCAGCAGCCATAAAAGGTCAAGATGGGAAGACAGCTAGGAGTCTACCACAATTTATATAGCCAAGTCCAAAATAGAAAACTGTGGCGCAAGTGAGTACCCCCGGCCAGGCCTGTCCTTCCCAGGCTTCCTTGCTGCTGGGTGTGACCACGTGGCAGTGTGTCATAAACAGAGTCTTAGTGGAGCAGCAGGTGCTGCTCTGGGCCAAGTTTTTTAAGAATTGAGTGTGCCTTCTTCAGGATTTCTTTTCCTTCCCACTCACTGGCTGCCAAGACCATGGGTTTTACTGGAGCCACAAAACTGAAGGATCATGGGTGCATGCACTGCATGTAGGAAATCTGCCTGCCCTCCAGGAGCACCTGTCTGAATTGTTACTTAAGAGAAAAATCAACTTCTAGAGTATTAAGAAGTTGAAATGTTGAGGCTTATTTGTTACAGCTGCTAGCATCACACTAATGAATTTAGTATTCACGTTTTATTCAGAAACTCTCTCTAGAAAGATTAAATTACATGTCCAAGGCCATGCACCTAATAAATAATAGAGCCGTATATGAGTCCAGAAAAACCTGTGCTTTCCTCAGAACCACTGTCTTGCTTCTTAGAGACTGAAAGTGATGAGGTAACTTATCTACAGTGACTCAGGCCAGCTGTAATTTGGGTCTCCAGATTTATCTAACTTTACATTCTACACACTTTCCATTAGAAATGAAGACCACCTGAACTAAATGTCTTCCTATTTGGGGATTTTCCATTTTTTAATAACAGCTCAAGTAAATTATTAAATTTCTGATGGACATAAAGTTTATTAATAATAAACTTTAAGGATATATTTTCACTGAAGCTGATAGGTTGTAACAGATAGCTTTAAATGTATTATGGTAAAAGACGTTTAATGGTTGACCTTGTGTTTTTTTTAATATTTCTTAACAACTTTTAAATATAGAATACAATATTATTAGTTATAGTCACCATGCTGTATATCGCTAGGACATATTAATTTTATAAATGGAAGTCTATTCTTTTTGACCCCCTTCACCCATTCCACCCACCCCCACTTCTGGCAATCACCGATCTGTTCTCTGTATCTATGAAGTCACTGTTTTGTTGTTTTGCTTTTGTTTGTTTTTATAAGATTCTGCATATAAATGATATCTTACAGGTCTCTTCCCAATTGATTTCTGTACTTTATTTATATTTTTGTTCTTATTTTCTTGTTCTTTCATATGTAATATGAGGATCCTGGAGAAGTAATTACCATCATTTACTACCAGAAAAGTAAAGAAGTAATTGTACATTTTATGTCCATCAGAAATAACACCAGCAAAAGGTTTACAACACTTCTTCATTTGAAGATTCTCAGTATTTAAACTTTTCTAAATTAATATTCAGTATATCACAGTTAAGTCAAATTAGTGTGTTTGGGGGGGCACAGTACATGAACGTGTGTGTGTGTGTGTATGTGTGTGTTTGCATGCAGTCATACCTTGCTTTATTACATTTCACTTTATTGTACTTTACAGATACTATGCTTTTTATAAATTGAGATTTGTAGCCAACCTGCATTAAGCAAGTCCATTGGTGCCATTTTTCCAATAGCATTTGCTCACTTCATGTCTCTGTGTTACATTTTGGTCATTTCTGAAATATTTTGAACTTTCTCATTATTATCATATTTCTTATGGTCGTAGGTGATCAGTGGTCTTTGATGTTACTATTGTAATTGTTTTGGGGCACCACAAGTTGTGCCCATATAAGGACGGTGAGCTTAATTGATAAATGTGTGTGTTCTTACTGCTCCACCAACCAGCCATTCCCATCTCACTTCTCAGTCTCCCTACTCCTTGAAACACAACAGTATTAAAATTAGGCCAGCTAATAACCCTGCAGAGACCTCTAACTGTTCAAGTGAAAGAAAGAGTAACATGTCTCTCACTTTATTTATTTTTTAAAGATCTTATTGTTTTAAATAATCTCTACACCTAACATGGGTCTGGAACTCACAACCCTGAGATCAAGAGTCCCATGCTTTACTGATGGAGCCAGCCATGTGCCCCACATATCTCTCACTTTAAATCAAAAGCTAGAAATGATTAAGCTTAGTGAGGAAGATGGGTCAGAGGGGAGGAAGAGACAGAAAGCTAGGCCTCTTGCATGAAACAGTTAGCCAAGCTGTGAATACAAAGGAAATGTTCTTGAAGAAAATTAAAAGTGCTACCCCAGGGAACACATGAATAATAAGAAAGGGAAACAGCTTTGTTGCTGATATGGAGAAAGTTTTAGTGGTCTGGATAGAAGATGAAACCAACCCCAACATTCCCTTAAACTAAAGCCTAATCCAGAGCAAGGTCTTAACTCCCTTCAATCCTGTGAAGGCTGAGAGAGGTGAACAAGCTGCAGAAGAAAAGTCTGAAGCAAGCAGAGGTGGTTCATGATCTTGAAGGAAAGAAGCTGTTTCCATAACATAAAAGTGCAAGGTAGGGCAGCAAGTGCTAATATAGAAGGTACAGTAAATTATTCAGAAGATCTAGCTAAGATAATCCATGAATGCAGCTACACTAAACAAGATTTTCAGTGTAGACAAAACAGCCATATATGGGAAGAAGATGCTCCCTAGGACTTTCATAGCTAGAGAGGAGAAGTCAATGCCTAGCTTCAAAGCTTCAAAGGACAGGCTGACTGTCTTCTTAGGGGCTAATGCAGAAGGGAACTTTAAGATGAAATCAGTGCTTATTTACGATTCCGAAAATCCCAGGGCCCTTAAAACTTATGCTTAATCTATTCTGCCTGTGCTCTAGAAATAGAAAAACAGAGCCTGGATGACAGCTTATTCGTTTACAAGATGGTTTACATATTTTAAGCCCATGGTTGAGAACTGCTTAGGGAAAAAAAAACCCTCTCAAAATATTACTGCTCACTGACAAGGCACCTGGTCACCCAAGAGCTCTGATGGAGATGGACAATGAGATTAATGTTGTTTTCATGCCTGCTCACACAATCCATTCTGCAGCCTATGGCTCAAGGAGTAATTTGACCTTCACAATTTTGACTTTCAAGTCATAGACAGTGATTCCTCTGATAGATCTGAGCAAAGTCAATTGAAAACCTCTGGAAAGGATTCACCATACTAGATACCATTAAGAACATCTGTGATTCATGGGAAGAGGTCAAAATACCAATGTGAACAGGAGTTTGGAAGAACTTGATTCCAAACCTCGCGGATGACTTTGAGGGGTTCAAGATGGCCTTGGAGGAAGTAACTGCAGATGTGGTGGAAATATCAGGAGAACTAGAATCAGAAGCGGAGCCTGAAGATGTGAGTGAATTGCTGCAATCTCATGATCAAATTTTAACTGATGAGAAGTTTCTTCCTATTGATAAGCAAAGGAAGTAGTTTCTTGAGAGGGAATCTAGTCCTGGTAAGGACACTGTGAAATACACGAACAATGAGTCATGGAACACTACATCAAAAACTAATGATGTCATGTATGGTGATTAACATAACATAATAAAATAAAAAAAAATACACTGTGAAGATTGTTGAAATGACACAAAGGGTTTAGATTATAAAAACTTAGTTGGTAACGTAGCAGTGGGGTTTGAGAGGACCGACTCCCAATTTGAAAAAGAAGTTCTACTGTAGGGAAAATGCTATCAAACAGCATCACATGCTACAGAGAAATCATTTGTGAAAGGAAGACTCAATTGATGCAGCAAACTTCATTGTTGTCTTATTTTAACAAATTGTCACAGCCACCCCAAACTTGAACAACCACAACCCTAATCAGTCAACAACCATTAACATTAAGGCAAGACCTTCTACCAGCCAAAAAGATTACAACTTGCTGAAGGCTCAGGTGATGGTTAGCAATTTTTTTCAGCAAAAAAAAGTATTTTTAAAATTACGGTACATACGTTGTTTTTTTTTAAGACATAATGCTATTGCACACTTAACAGATTATAATATAGTGTAAACAAACTTTTATATGTACTGAGAAGCCAAAACATTCATTTAGCTAGTTTTATTATCATTCACTTTACTACAGCGGTCTGGAGCCAAACCCTCAGTATCTCTGAGTTATGCTCGAATATATGCCTATCTCCATATCCCTATATCCCTCTATCTTTAATTCTGTCTCTATTTCTGAATCTATCTCTGTCTATATATTCTATTTCTTTCACTTATTTATGCCATGCCATTGCTTCCAGCTGTGAGCGGCATTAAATAAAAATAACTTCACCCAGTCACACTTTCTCACAGATTTCTGGGAAAGGGTCAATGGACAGAAATACTCAGATTGTTCATTTTTCCCCCTAGCATTCGATACTATCTTAAAAAAATTCAAACCTCATCTCATGCTTTCTTTTTACGTCATTGTACTCTGCTGATGTTCCTGTATGTTTTTCATCAATAATGTGTGATGATTTCTTAGCTCCCTTTTGTGTAATTGTTTTTCTTATCTACTGTATAGTGATAGTAACCATTTCTGAAGGCAAAAAGCAGGTTGCATGGTAATCACTTTTAAACATCCTACAACCATCAGCTGTAGATTTTATTATCTTCATTTTGCAAATAAGTAAATTTAGGCAAAGGGAGCTTAAGGAAAGTACAAATAACCCATAGCTAGTAGCTAGTGGAGATGGGGTTTGAATTAAGATCTTTACGACTCTGAGTTTACTTTCTTACACAGAAAAATAGGTCCCTTTGCTCAACTGGATGGTAAACCAATCAATTCTACATTAACCATCTTTGAGTATCCCTCAGCTTTAGCATGAGGACTTATGGAAAGTAAATAATCAGTAAAGGTGAATAGATGGATTGATAAATAGGAGGATGAAGGAATGAATAGATTGTCAGTTGTCTGGATGAAATGGTCAGTGATTGTATTTAGCTGGCTAAGAAAGAAAAGGAAGAGTGAAACTTTAAACTATAAAAATGATGGATAAAGGAGTATTTTATTGGAAATACATATAATAATTTAACATTATGGCACATCACTCTGTGTTGCACATAGCCCTTTGTTCTTCCTGCATTTTGATGTTTTTCTTGATTCCCTGTGTGTAGTTCAGCTAAGGGTCAGGTGATATTCTTTTTCATATGAAGATTTAAATGAATGTTTCATGAAATACTTGTTTTTATATATCTTTGTGAAAACTGTGCTCACTTGAAAAATACCTAAATTATCGTTGTTCTAATAGCTATTAAATAAATAGCAATGGAATTCTTTCTTCTGCTCAGACTCATGTACTACATACAGTATGTAGATGACCAGTTTCTTGGGTGAAATAAAGTTGATTAGAACTAGAATCAGAACTGGTTTGGCTCACACTAATAAGAATATTTCTTTTTCCTTAAACTGTTATTCCCCATGGTTATTTATGTTTCAGTATTTTGAAATAACTTTAAAAACAAATGTGAAATGCTCCCTGTATACTAAAATTACAGTGACAATATGGAAAACATTTCTACTTATTGGTTAAAAAAAAAAGAAAGCTCTCTGAAAAGCAAAGAGACTCACAATGCACTGAGTTTATGTTACGTACCAAATATGACAGTATCCTGCATGGAAAAAACAAACCTTGCCAAACATAGAAAAGATGAAATGCATTAAATGTGAAAGATGAGATGCTCTGGAGAATGAGGCTGATTTTAGGAAAGAAAGCTAAAGACCAAGAATTCACGTGTAGTTGAGCCAGTTTTTCCTCATACTTTTCCACAATTCTTTGATATTGAAACTATAGGTTACACAGAGAGCCTGTCCACAGGAGCCAAAAGGCCTGAAAAAGGAGGCCAATCAGTGACAAGTGGCAGATGAAATTAGAAATGTAGGCATTTTGTGATTATCACAAAACAGAATGGGAAATGAGTAGTCAGATTAGGGGTCAAGCCTGGGCTGAAAACCAAAGGCAAAGACATATCTATTGAGGATATTTGTTGACAATTTATTTTAACTATACTTGGAAACACAATAAGTCTGTGCTATTTCTCTAAAGGTTACTATATTTGTACTTAAATAAACTTCTGGTATTTAACAAAAATGTCTCATTTGGTAACAAAGAACTAGAAAACACAGGCATTGATTTTTTCCCCCTCACCATTAACAGATTAAAAAAAAAAAATACCTGAAAATAAATTCCATCATTTGACGTTATATTAGAAAGCATCATGGCAGAAACTAACATATCAATTCAAGTACAATTTCTTTCCAGTAAATATTCCTTACCTTCATTATGTTGTTTATGAAAGTCAGAGTGTTTGGTTCATATGGGATTCATTTTTAAACTTAGAATTAACAAAGCTGTATGAGGAAACTTTTGGAGGTGATGAATATGTGTATTAATTTGATTGTGGTGATGGTATCATGGGTGTATGCATCTGTCCAAATTCATCAAATTGTATATATTAAATATGTGCAGCTTTTGTATTTTAATTATACCTCAATCAAGCTGTTAAAAAAATAAAGCTAAATAGAATGAGTTTAAACCTGGGTGACTTTTTTCTAGTTCTTATTATGGAAGGGCAAATCAGTAAATGAGCAGTAAATGATGAAACAACAGAAGCATCAAAGGTTTCAAATAGTCTAAAGATGTAAGAACATCTCTAAACATGGAATATCGGTGCTCACATTGGCAGTGTATATGCTAAATATGGACTATCATATGACCTCCAGTAGGCTATGTAGTTGTTCAATTTAATATTTGATAATAGCAACATTAGGATACCTGAAATACAATTTATTATTGTCAATTATTTTGGAAAGCTGAAATTGATAACTAAATTGAGTTTAGAAGTCACTTAAAAAAGAAAAAATAAACAAAAAAGAAAACAAACAAAAAAAACCCCTGTGTACTATTGTGTTATCCCAAGTGTTAAGCTTTTATTTTGTGTACTCTTTTTTTCTTTTTCTTTTTTTTATTAGTTTCAGGGGTAGAATTTAGCGATTTATCAGTTGTATAGGACACCCAGTGCTCATTACATCAAGTGCCCTCCTTAATGTCCATCACCCAGTTATCCCTTCCTCCTACCCACATCCCCTCACTTTTAATTGTGGAGTTTAAATATGGAAATCCATTATGGAGTAGTCATAATTTTTTTTTTATCTTGCAATTAGATTTGGGATTGAACCTTGAACCTTGAACCTGATATTCTCAAACTGTGTAATATCAAAAGTGAAGGTGATGATGATGATAGAAATAATAGAGATTTAGGCATTTTGCATGCATTATTTGCAATAATCCTGAGAGAAAGATATTTTTAATTTTTGTGGGTGAAGAATCTGTAGGTTATATCAGGTTAGTGATTTACAATATTTGCTCTTCTGATAAGTGCGTGGCTGGAATTAGATCCCAATTTTATCTAGCTGAAAAGTCAGAAAAAATTCTTTTTCACAAATAAGGATGTCATGCCAGAGAATATGTTGTTTGGCTTCCAGATTTAACCAAAATAATTGCAAGCAAATGATCACAGTGGATGCTTTTTTGTTCTGAGTATCTATTAACAGTTTGAGCTAATTAGGCCATTAATTTCCATGCTATCTGGAAACCATCATGAAATATTTTAATATGTTTCCTTTCTTAGAAAGTCTCTTTCATTATCCTCAAAGTAACCTTTGGTTAACTGATGGAGTTAAATGTCAGAATTGGAGCCAAACCTGTCTGATTCCAAAATCTGTTCTCTTTTGGTAGTCATGTTATAATGTCTTGTTAAATATCTGAATTATGAAGTTTAACTGTTGTTAAACTGTGGCATGAGATTCTTCATGAGGCTTTGTGTTTCCAAATGTGGAATGGTAGATGAAAACAGGCAATTCTTTTTTCTGTTTTCTATTTAGGCTTAGCATCCATAGCTTTATTTCCTCGTGATTGTACATTTCATTATAGGGTATATTCATTTATTTTATTGTGTCTTTCATGTGTTTATGGAATTTTTGTTATGCAGTTAAGCAAAAATATAACAAAGCATAAATTGGCTTTAATTATTAATGAAGTATGCAGTTTGGGCATCCTTTTCTTATTGTTTCTCTTGGGATTATAATTTAATCTTATTTTATAGAAACTATAAACAAATATAAGGTTTCCAGCAATACACAAATTGGTAGGTAGTATTTTGTATGTTCATAATCATTGGTATGTGAATTTTGTGTTGTAAAAGATATTTGTTAGTTAATTTTATTATAGAATGGACAGTAAATTTACTTTTAAAGTAAATCTTACAAGTTCCTGTTTTAGACAATGAAGGTAAATAAATCATGAGACTTTCTGTCCTGAGACATAGGGAATTGTCACAAAGTGTAGTTGACAAATTAATGAAGACCAAGTATGGGAAATGAGGACACAGGGAGACCTTTATGGACTGCAGAAATTGGCAGAATCAGTAACTTCTTTGCTTTCTGTGTCTTTCTTCATAAACCCCATCAAGCTCACACACAAAGGAATGGAAAGAGCTCTCAAGAGTCCACTGTGGGGCACCTGGGTGGCTCAGTTGGTTGAGCGACTGCCTTCGGCTCAGGTCATGATCCTGGAGTCCCTGAATCGAGTCCCGCATCGGGCTCCCTGCTCAGCAGGGGGTCTGCTTCTCCCTCTGGCCCTCCCCCCTCTCATGTGCTCTCTCTCATTCTCTCTCTCTCTCAAATAAATAAATAAATAAGTCTTTAAAAAAAAAAAAGAGTCCACTGTGGGGTAGACATGGGGAATGAGAGAACACACAGAATATACTGTATTCCCAAGTGCACATGAAAAATTCACCATACTGGGCTATAATCTGGACCATAAAACAGACTACAACAAATTTAAAATAATAGGGATCATAGCAAGTGTATTCTTGAACCATAATAAAATAAAACTAGGAATTGATAACAGAAAAATATCTGGAAAAGCCACAACCATGTGAAATTAAATGAAATTTGAAGAGAAAGTCTAAAGAGAAGTTTTAAAATATTTGAGATGAAAGAATTTTAAAAATGTATCAAAATATATGGGATGTAACTAAGGCAGTACTTAGAGAAAAAAATTCTGTCATTGAAAGCTTAATTTAGAAAGGAGTAATAATCTAAAACCAATAATCTATGCTTCTACATAGGAAATTAGAAAAGGAAGATAAAACTAAATCCAAAGAAATTAGAAGGAAGGAAATAGAGCAAAAGTCAATTAAAGTAAATACAGAAAAATAATAGAGAAAATCAATGAAAATGAAACTAAAGATCAATATTTTAAAAACATGAATAAAATTGATAAATATCTAGTCAGAATGACCAAGAAAAAATAAATACACACATTACCAATGTCATTAAAGAAGGACATGTCATTATAAGACCCCATAAACAACAAAAGGATAGTAAGTGAACAAAAGGATAGTAAGTGATAGTACAAATAAGTCTATGCCCATAAATTTGAAAACATTATGAACACATAAATGAACACATTTTGAACACATTTTTGAAAGGCTGTCAAAATCACTCAAGATGAAGAGGTTATATGAATAGTCTTATCTCTATAAATTAAATTGGATTCTTAATTATAAACCTCCCCCCCAAAAAGAAACTTAAGACCCAGATGTTTTAAACAGTGAATTCCGCCAAACAATTCAGATATGTACAATATCAATACTACACAATTTATTTCAAAAAAACAGAAGAGAATGAAAATTTCCCAATTTATTTTCATGAGACCAGCATGAAATCTGTAATCTCAAAACCAGGCAAACACATTACTTGAAAAGAAAACTACAGATCAACATCCCTCATGAATATAGCTGCAAAAAAAATTATCCACCAAACATTAGCAAATCAAATCTAGCAATACGTTAAAAGGGATGATGCAGTCTGCCCAAGTGAGTTTTATTCCAGGTATGTAAGCCTGGCTCAACTTTGGAAAATCACCCAATGTAATTCATCATAATAAATAAATTCATCTTAATAAAAAAATTTCAACAAGCTAAGAATAGAAGAAAATCCCATATACTATTCAGTTTAGAATATATAGAAAACCTAAGCTAACATCTTATTTAGCAGTGAAGGATTGAATTTTTTCCCCTCTAAGATCAGACAAAAGGCAAGGGCTTCTTGTCTCATCATCCCTATTCAAAATCATTTTTTTAAGTGAAGTTCTAAGCATTACAAAATAAACAAAAGGCATAGATACAGTTTGGAAAAGAACTAAAATCGCTCTTCAGATGACATGATTGTGTATATTAATCAACACAAAGATCTACAAAAATCCCCCAACTAATAAGTGAATTTTACAAGTTTGCAGGTAAGAAATAATTTATTCCTATATACTAGCAATGCACTGCAAAAATACAAAATTTAAAAATCAATATGTTTTTTAAATGCACCAGAGCATGACACAATTAATATACATCTAATGGAATAGGAACAGAGTTTGTCTGCTAAGACTGAAACATGAATGAAAGAAATAAAAGAAGATCGGGCGCCTGGGTGGCTCAGTTGGTTAAGCGACTGCCTTAGGCTCAGGTCATGATCCTGGAGTCCCGGGATCGAGTCCCGCATCTGGCTCCCTGCTCGGCAGGGAGTCTGCTTCTCCCTCTGACCCTCCCCCCTCTCATGTGCTCTCTCTCATTCTCTCTCTCAAATAAATAAATAAAATCTTTAAAAAAAAAAAAGAAATAAAAGAAGACCTAAATACATGCAGAGATATACCATGTTCATGAATTAGAACACTCCGTATAATCAAGATATCATTTCTGCCTAATTTGTATAGGTTCAATACAGTCTCCATCAGAATTCTAACAGGCTTTCTTTTTTAAATTGTTGTTGATGGATATTTACAAGCCGATTCTATGGAAAGACAAAGAGACTAGAGTAGCCAAAATGATGTCAAAAATTATGTAAAACCAAGTCTAGCCTATTTTCTCAGTTACATATAGAATTGTTTTAACTCTGTTGGGATTTTATAGGCATTCAGTTATGATGCATGTTGCAATAGTTCATTTCAAAGCTCATAAAGCTACAAGAATCACAGTTGTATGGTATTGCTAAAAGAACCTACACATAAATCAGTGAAATTGAATAGAGATCCCAGAAATAATCCATGAAAATATAGTCATTTGATTTTTGACAAAGGTACAGTCCACTGGAAAAAATAAGGATATTTTAGCAAAACATATTAAATAAACTGAAAAATACTTTATGCTAGATTCATCTTAAATTCAGACAGTTTTAGTTTTAGAATCATTGACCTGAATCTAGGATATTAAGACAGCATTTGTTTTTATTAATTTGAAATAGAAGGATAAAGAATTTATGAAAGTTAAGTCTTCTTAGGAAAAAAGAAAGATTAATATGTGCAATAAGAGCTTCCAGAATCTTAAAATTGGGTTACTTATAAAGTTCCAGGATACGTAGAATGCTGTCTGTACAGAAAGTGTGGAAGGATTTAGACTGGCGTGTTTTATTGCATAGATATGTAGAGGGAACTCAAAAAGTCTGAGGTGGTGGTAGTTTATGGATAGATGCACATTCCCTATGAACATCATTGCTTCTTTCAGAGTAAGGTAGAGGGAGAGAGACAGACAGACTGAAACAGAAATGATGGGTGGGTGGGGAAGGGAGAGAGGAAAATAAATTCCTGACAGAGAAACTGATCACAAAATAAAACAGGTCCCTGCCTTTACTTCCTCCCAGTACAAATGTCACATTATTTTTTTAGAGCAGCAGGATACTAAGAAATAGGAAAAAAAATATATCTAATACATCTGATTTTCAAAAAGTCTTCAAAAGTGGCATAGATGTACAATGAGGATGTATTTGAATGACGAACCAAAATTGATCAAAATCGGTATCACGCAGATATGTTATATTCTTTGGGATTTCTTGGAATCTCCTATTAATGCAGTTGGGGCCTGATTCATGAACTCTTGTGACATTGCGCTTTTGTTACCATTTCCAATAAAGATGATTAAAGAAAACTTTGGAGTTTTCTCCTGTACCACCTATCCAGATACACGTATTGGACACAGTGGATATTGTACCAGAGACTCTCCAATTTACCATGTTAGGTTCTAGAAAAGACATGTTCTCAGCAGTTTTCTGTGGAGCCCTGGGTTTCACAGAAGGGGGTATAGGAATGTCCCACATACAGCTCAGCAGGGAGGGGTAGAAGGAGATCTATTCATCTGCTTCATCCAAAGAGAGTGAGTGCTAAGACTATGTCTTACCTGTTTTATGTCTTTAAACTATGTGTAAGATACTATGTTATGTTACATTCTATTTTAAAAATAGGAGGATGGAGGGCTCTGTGGCTAACAAATCCAGAAAATTATAGACCTTGGTACCAATGAAGTTTTATATATACAGCTTAATAACTTCTATCAAGATTGAAGGCCTGTGGGGCACCTGGGTGGCTCAGTCGTTAAGCATCTGCCTTCGGCTCAGGTCATGATCCCAGGGTCCTGGGATCGAGTCCCACATCGGGCTCCCTGCTCCACGGGGAGTCTGCTTCTCCCTCTCCCACTCCCCCTGCTTGTGTTCCCTCTCTCGCTGTGTCTCTTGCTGTCAAATAAATCTTTAACAACAACAACAAAAAGATTGAAGGCCTGCAACTCCCATTAGAGTTAACGTAATTTTGTATATAATTCTGTATGTAATCTCCACTTACTTTTACTTACATAATGCTGAAATAAAAATTTCAGAAAGACATTTAATTTTTTTAAAAGATTTATTTATTTATTTTAGAAAGAGAGAGAGAAAGCATGAGTGGGAGGGGCAGAGCGAGAGGGAGAGAGAATCCCAAGCAGACTCCACACCAAGTGCAGAGTGTGATGCGAGACTCAGTCCCATGACCCATGAGATCACGACTGAGCCAAAACCAAGAGTCACATACTCAACTGACTGAGCCATCCAGACACCCCTCAGAAAGGCATTTTAAAGTGAAGGTGGTCAGCTGCAGCAGAATTGGATCTACCATTTAACGTTGTCAGTGACTGGCTTATTGTAACATTAACTCATATGTGATAGACATTATGTATGAATAAATAATCATACCTAGACATATTAATGGCTGTATTGTTGTCATGGGATTATTTAAACAATGTATGATAACAAATTATTTCAAACTTCAAGGTAAAATTACCTAATAGGCAGAGACAGTAACTGAAAGTCCTACTTAGCATACACATGTATAATAATTTAAAAATGCAGTTAGAACAAAATTTCCCTGAGGACATTGCAGAAGTACACTTTTAAGGATGCTTGGAAAACAGAAAGTTAAAATAGTTATATATACAGAAGGATAAAACCTTAAATAGCCAGTGCAAATCTAGTGAAGGGATGACAAAGAACATAATCTTTTTAGAGATGTAATTTTAAAAAATCTTGTTTTCTCTCTAAATATAATGCTGCCAAACCTGATTCTAAAATTATATAAATGTGGAATATTTATAGAATTTAGGTAATATACAAATTAAATATTTACTATATCAGAGGCATTTAATACTGAATATCAGGATTTATACTCTCCCTCCCCCAAGTTTGGCTTAGTATATCCTATAGGGAAAGATAGAATAAAAGTAAGTCACATTTTTTAATTTTTTCCAGATTTTTATTTGATGATTATTATTTTTTTACTCTTAAGGAGCTGCCCTGATTCTATTGGACTTGCAAGCCTGGCACAAGCCTGTGATGTTATTTGGACTTAGGTCACCCCAAGTTAGAGCAGCCTTTCAGAATGGTCATTATATAGAAAATTCATTTTCCATGCTTCCTCTTTTGCTCACATACACAGTTCTATGTCCTGAAGAGCATTTATTCATGTGCTCATTCAATAAATGATTATTTATTAGACAGGTACCATTTTCCAGGCACAGCTAAGAATTTGTCCACAACATAC
This sequence comes from Neomonachus schauinslandi, assembly GCF_002201575.2. NCBI lineage: Eukaryota > Metazoa > Chordata > Mammalia > Carnivora > Phocidae > Neomonachus > Neomonachus schauinslandi. Next base: position 173,342,941 of record NC_058403.1, on the reverse strand, counting down.
TTAGATATTTATGTATCAGTATATTACCCGTTAGAGTCTCTTTAATTTTTAAGATTGTGTATTCTCTGATCTTGAACCAGGGTCCTTACAAAAGCTGGTGGTATAATACTCTTATTATCATTAGCTAGCAATATTTGAACACTCATTTTGTGCCCGACACTGTGGTAAGCACTCTATAGTTATTATTGCTTTCATCTTGTTTGCTGCATTCTGAAGGCTTTTCTTAGGAGGGTGACTGTACTGGTGGACATTTAGGTTATTAATGGGAAGAACCTGAACAGAATTAAGTTGTCATTCGTCCCTCGTGCACCTTTCCAAGCATTGTAATTAGCTGGCATTGACTTTTCAGTAAAAGTCACTGGTCATGACCACAATGCCCATTGTTTTTGTATTCTAAATTAGGCTTTTATTTTCACCACTGTCAGAGATTTGTTGTAGAAAATAGCATAATTAGTCGCTGAATAAAGCTGTAAGACACAATTTGAGTCTATGGAGAAACAATGAGATTGTTTTGAGAAAAAGAGTGAATCACTTAACTTTGAAGTTCCTAGAAACCAGTATTAATGCCTTGGTAATCTCACCTCTACCCAGAACATGGTAGATGTTATAATTAGTAGAATAATGAAATATTTGATCATTGAACAATAGCAGGACAGAGTTGATATGTCTGTAATTCAATTTGTTCCTGTAGTCGTGGTAAAATATTATGCATTAAATTAAATAATTAGTGATGCAATGTGCCAGTGAGCAAAATTAATGTAAAAGTATTGTTTTAAAATGATTAGAAAACAAAACAATTTCAGGTAATTGTCCATTGATTTAGAAATTGAGAGAATATAATGAAAACATTAATTAATATAACAAAGGTCCAATTTTATGAGAAGAAAGAAAAAATCAAATTAAAGAAATATTTGTTTTTAACGTCACTCTTATTATTTCCCCCCATGTTATTCTATTCTTGATCTAACTCTTCCAAATCTTTTTAATGCAGTATTAAACATTTTATTCATAATATGAAATAACTCCTGCCTGTAAAACAAGATATTTTCTAACAGATGTGTTGACTTTGGGGATTAATGTTCTTTTAAAGATATCAGGTACAAAATTTTAAAGTCATAAGAACAGTGCATCCATCTTAAACAAGGTAAATCTCCACTACAAACTGTTTTTAGAATAATTGTTTAAAAACTGTAGTTGTGTGTGTCTCTGGGTGTGTGTTTGTAAATATCTGTATGTTGGATTTCATAGAGCAGTTCAGATATTTCTCAATATTTCATTTTCTCTTTTCTTAATAACAGAAAACGCCAAACTTTAAGGAGTAGTTAGAAAATTATTATTCAGAAAATTATGAGTCCTAATTATACTTAAGAAATTGCACAAAGCAGAGGATCATAGGGGAAGAGAGAAAAAAGTGAGACAAGACAAAACCAGAGAGGGAGACAAACCATAAGAGACTCTTAATCTCAGGAAACAAACTGGGGGTTGCTGGAGTGGTGGGGGGTGGGTGGGGGGTGGGAGGACTGGGTGATGGGCATTGGGGAGGGTATGTGTTGTGGTGAGCGCTGTGTATTGTGTAAGACTGATGAATCACAGACCTGTACCCCTGAAACAAATAATACATTATATGTTAATTAAAAAAAAAAAGAAATTGCATGTGGTGCCTGTTATAGATTGATTTGTGTCCCCCTCAAAATTTGTATGTGAAAACCCTAACCCCCCATGCGTGGTTTTTGGAGATGGAGCCTTTGGAGGAGCCCTCATGATGGGATTAGTGCCTTTAAGAGAAGAGACATCAGAGAGCTAGCACTCTGTTTCTCCAAATGCACACAAAGAGATGCAGTGAGCTCAAAGCAGTGTGTTGGTTGTCCATGAGCAAAGAGAAAAGGCCTCAGAATGAAACCTGCCTTGCCAGCATCTTGATCTTGGACACCAAGCCTCCACAATTCTGAGAAATAAATGTTTTAGCCACTCTATTGTGTTTTGTTATAGCAACCCAATCTGACTAAGACATGTCTTTAATGCTTATGTGTGGAGACCCTGTAGGAGATAGATCGGCAGAAGCATAGTGGTTTTCAGATAGAATTCTTCATAGCTCTCAAGGAACCCCCTGTTATCCTGCTCATTTCCCACTGGTTTCCCAGTGCCTTTCACTTTGCTCCTCTGCCGCCTTCTGCCTTCATCACAGGCATTATCCTGCAATTCGCCCTGTACCCATGATGCCCATGGCCTCTGAATCACTTAAGAATGCCTGAGTTTCGCATAGAATTCCTTGGCCCTATGCTCCAAAATGTTGTTTCTGTTGTTGTGTTGTTGTTTTCTCACATTGCTTGCTACTCTGTGATTTTAGTTGGGTTTTGGATGAATATCCTGAAGTCCTTATATCTGTGGTTCAACTCTTCTTCTTTGCTCAGACTTCTTTCGCCCCTTTCCTTCCTGTGTTTGTCTTTAACATCACTTGTCAGGAACTCATAGTGAGTCACTTTCATACCCTTTCTCTCCCTATAGTCCTGAATACTGCCTTTTTCTCCCTGTCTACTCTTAGCTGTTGAACACAGCAACAGTTGTATTGAACATTGACAAAAACTGTTAAACCTCCAGGATACTTACTGTGTGTAAGATTCTGTACTAGGCATTTTAACATCCATTTTCTTATTTAATGCCACCAACAAGCCTGTTGGAGAGTTATAATTATATTTATCATTATCAGGAGCAAATTGAGATTGAAAACATTTAAGATGTATGCCTTGGGTTTACATACACAGCTAGGAAGTATCACAACCAAAATTTGAACCACTCATTTTAATGCCCAAACCATCACCCTCACTACACATTCACTGATCCTTTCCTGTCCCTTCTGCTTCTCTCCTCATTGCCATCCATCTCACAAGAGCTCAGAAAGGAGTAGGTCATGCTCTTAAAAAAAAATATTGATTCCCATACTTATACCCAAACTCCTTGGGTAGGCATTCACTACACTTCACAATCTAATCTCATCTTCACATTCTGGTTTCACCTCCAGGCTGTTTGACATGAGTCTGAACTCTAGATTCTCTTTCAGATTCTGTTCCAATCCTAGCAAGGGCTGTTTCTCACATATGTATGTCATCATTTTATTTTATTTTTTTTAAAGATTTTATTTATTTATTTGAGAGAGAGAGACTGAGAGAGAGAGAGCATGAAAGGGGGGAGGGTCGGAGGGAGAAGCAGACTCCCTGCTGAGCAGGGAGCCCGATGCGGGACTCGATCCAGGGACTCCAGGATCATGACCTGAGCCGAAGGCAGTCGCTTAACCAACTGAGCCACCCAGGCACCCTGTATGTCATCATTTTAGCTGTTTTCTCTCCTTGTAATATTTTTCCACTCTTAGACTTCCTAGAACAATCATTGTTCTTCTTTAAGATATCAAATATTGTACACAAAACAAACATATAAATAAATAACAGTAATAACATTAAATGTTCTGTGTACTTGCCCAGAGCAGAGCACTCTATGCTCTATATGTATTGACTCAATGTCATTGATATAATATATCCAGTGGCCCAGTCTTCCACCAAAAGCATTAATTATTCTTTTATTTGCGTTCTTCTTGTTTATGCATTCTTCTATCACAACATTTTAAAATTAAAAGACTATTTTTTAGCAGTTTTAGGTTTACAGAGAAATAGAACAGAACAGAAAGCTCAGAGAGTTCTCTAGCCGCCCCCCCCCCACACACACACACACCATTTCCCCTATTATGATTAACTTCCATTGGTGTGGTAAGTTTGTTGTAATTGAAGAACCAATATTGATACATTATTACTAAGTCCATAGGTTACTTTAGGATTCATGCTTTATGTTGTACAATTCTTCAGATTTTTGGGGCACCTGGGTGGCTCAGTTGGTTGGGCGACTGCCTTCGGCTCAGGTCATGATCCTGGAGTCCCGGGATCGAGTCCCACGTCGGGCTCCCTGCTCAGCGGGGAGTCTGCTTCTCCCTCTGACCTTCTTCCTGCTCGTGCTCTCTGTCTCTCATTCTCTCTCTCTCAAATAAATAAAATAAATAAATAAATAAATAAATAAAAAAGATCCTGCTTTCCTTTCTAAAAAAAAAAAAATTCTTCAGATTTTTTCCAGTGGGTAGTGTCATGTATCCACCCTTCCACTTCATACCAAAAAGTTTCAGTGCCCTAAAGAAAAACACCATGCTTCAGCTATTCATCCCACCATCCTTCCCCGCAAAGCCCCAACAGCCATTTTTGTGTATTATAGTATTTTTATAGTTAATTCTACTTTCTATCCACCTCCAAATTCTTTTTATAACTAATAAAGTATGGCTGCGTCTACATAAAATGTTGCATAATTTCTCCTGGAGGGAACCATTTTACTCATTCAAAACTCTGTCACTTTATGTGTTCCCTATGGTATTGATCGTTTTAATATATACCTCTACATTTTTCTATCTATGTACATACATTTGATAAGTAATCATGAATTGGTTCTCATTTTAAGATATGAGCATTACAGGTATAACTAATTTTTTATGATGATCTCCCCCAGTTCCAGTATTTTACCCAGAGAGAACCACTGTTCTCATTTCATTTATGTCTTTCCAGACATTTTCCCTAAGCATTTCTATATATGTTATATACCCATAAATATATAATATTTATGTAGCCATATTTATTAGCAACTTGGATTATTCACTCACACTCTGGCCATTGGAATGATTTTTTTGAGCTACTTACTGCTGCTATGCTATTACATATTGTGAATAATTCATATTACTTTAGCCACTTCTCTTGATGAACATTTATATTCCCTACAATCCCTACAATTTTTTATACAAACAATGCTACATTGATCATTATTGTTACCCAATTTTGTGCACATGTGCATGTGTTATCCTTTTTTATATCTGATTCGCTTTATTGGAACATGACTTGTTTAAGAGCAGGGTGTTTATCTTTAATTCTCCACATCACTGACTCTGGCACTTTCTAGATAGTTGGTGCACATTGATGTTTGAATGAGTGATGGACAAATGGATCTGTCAGTGAATAAATATCTTGTGGAACTCTTTCAGTTGGCTTGCCATGTGTTTCAAGATCATTTAAGACTCTTGAAAGCACTTGACTCTTGCTGGAAATTAAAAACATTAATTCTGGGTCAGAAATGAAATAATTCAAAGCTAGTTTTATCTGCTTTCAGGTGTAATGCCCTTTTAGGTTTGCACATCTTTAAGTTGGTTACGCATCCCGATGTTAAGCATTTTCACACTAGTAAAAAGTTCTTTCATTAAAATAATTCTCTGGGATGTATCCTGAGTTCACTTTTAGTATTACTGGATTCTACGTTGGTAGAGAAGAACCGACATGTGTCTTCAGTAAGCTAATCTACTAGATAATGACATGTGTTAGAGAATTAATTGTTGGAGGGGATCTTTCATCTCTTTGTCTTCCAAGTGAGTTCCTTTTAGTTTTGTTTTTCGAGAATTATGTGTTAAACATTAAGTTGACTACACTCCATGACCACAAGAAATAAAAATAAAAATGAAATGGAACTACTGAAGTGTTTAATTCCAGCTAGTTTAACTAGATAGTCATGAAAAGTTCATTGCTCATCATTGTGTCTCTTCTTGTAGTTCCATGGAGAAATTTTACCTAGTAAAATCATTGGCCTTTTGCATAAGACCAAATGAATGTGAGTCAGTGTGCTGAAGTATAAAGTCTGGGCTGGTTTTATATACTATCTGTCTTAGAACACAAAAGCAAGGGGAAAAAAATACATTCCTTCAGTTTTCTATCACTTAGTCTGTAGTTTCTATTGTTTTCCTGAAGAATGTATTATTTTTTCTTTCCTTTGCCAGTTTTGCTTTATCTTTTGAAATTGCTATTACATCTCACTAATTCAGTGAGATAATATGCTGCCTTCAGGATAATAGGTGCTTAAAAACATGTACGTGTAGGGGCGTCTGGGTGGCTCAGTCGTTAAGCGTCTGCCTTCGGCTCAGGTCACGATCCCAGGGTGCTGGGATCGAGTCCCGCATCGGGCTCCCTGCTCAGTGGGGAACCTGCTTCTCCCTCTGCCTCTGCCTGTTGCTTCTCCCCTGCTTGCTCAGTCTCTCTCTCTCTGACAAATAAATAACTAAATAAAGTTTTTAAAAAAATAATTAAAAAACATGTACATGTATCTTCAATTTAGCAGCTCTATATTTCTTACGCTTTATCATAAGACGGAGCATTCATTAATTCAACAGATACTGAGTGGCTCCCGTGTGCCACCAGTTGTTTTCAACATGGGGTAACAGAGGCCCTAACCTCAAGGTAAATTCTGGTAGCTAAGTTCATATTGAAGAGAAGGTGATAGTGATGATGAAAGGAAAGATGATGATGACATTGAAGAAGAGTAGAAGAGAAGAGGAAAAAAATAACTTCATGTGAGTTGTGAGGGTTAAACATGCTCTGTCTAAATTAATATGTATTTTGGGGCACCTGGGTGGCTCAGTCAGTTAAGCATCAGACTCTGGGCGCCTGGGTGGCTCAGTTGGTTAAGCGACTGCCTTCGGCTCAGGTCATGATCCTGGAGTCCCGGGATCGAGTCCCACATCGGGCTCCCTGCTCAGCAGGGGGTCTGCTTCTCCCTCTGCCCTCTTCCCTCTCATGCTCTCTGTCTCTCATTCTCTCTCTCTCAAATAAATAAATAAAAAATCTTTAAAAAAAAAAAAAAGCATCAGACTCTTGATTTCAGCTCAGGTCATGATCTCAGGGCTCCGTGCTCCAGGGGAGGTGCGGGGGAGGTCTGCTTGAGATTCTCTTTCCCTCTGTGCTTCCCCCTTTCCCTCTAAATTAACTAACTAACTAAATTAATTAATTAAATTAAATAATGTGTATTCCAAGCACTATATGCTATGATGTAATGATGTAATTAACCCATCTTTTAAAAAATAATAGCTGTATTAAAAAAAATACACATGGCATGATGGAAGGAAGAATGGACTGGGTGAGGTATCTTTAATATTGTCCTTGCTTGGTCCTGACTTGGAAGAATTTTGAGGAAATAACTTGAGTTTTGAACAATACTTTACTTGTGAGCATGCTGGCTGGACTAGAACTTTTGTTGAAGGCAGTATTAACAGATGTTATAAGAGTAAAGGATTTAATGGTTCAGTGAGTTTGAAACTTTTTTCCGTTTTTACTATAGTCACCTTTGGAGACCCGTGGTGCCTGTGAGTACTTCCAAGCTCTGAGAATGGTCCTTCAGAATCAAAATATATTTCACTCCGTTTAAGCTAACATTTCACTGTGTCATTTGTCCTGAATGCCTAGTCATGGGATACCCATACATCTTCCTGAACTGGCATGATAGGGAATAGAGTTTGCAAATGCTGGACTAGAAGTCCCTTCGGCTGTAATATTTCTAAGAATATGCTTTTGCTCTTCTCATCATTAGTACTTCTTCTTATCTCAGTCAAAATACTTAGCAAGAGATGTATTCTTAAATGTCACCAACACAAATATATGGTACCAGATCAGCTCCTGTGTATTTAAAATGTTTGGTCCCCAGTTGACACTGCTGTTTATATTCTAAATGGTGGTAAAAAAGGAAAACCATCATTTATGATTATTAGACTGGTTTGGAATGTTTGGGGCCAGGGCTCTTAACCTCACAACTACTGAAATTGTGTACTAGATAATTCTTTGCCATGAGGGGTTTTCATATGCATTGTAGGATATTTAGAAGCATCCCTGGTCTTCTACCCACTTGATGGATAGTACCTCTCAGTCATGACAATCAAAATGTGTCCTGACATTGCCACATGTCCTGTGGGAAGCAAAATTGCCCCCAGTTGAGAACCTACTGTGTTGGAGTCATCAATATTATGAAGCAATATGCAGTCAAAGATAAATATCTTCCTTTAGAATTGGGCCTGGTATGGTAACTAAATTCCCCAGATGGCATCCTGCCATTGGAAATTTTTGCTTCATGGTGGCATTTGTGACTATTTTGCCACCTGTGTATTCTTGCTCATAGTTGTGCTTCTGTTTGTGGGTTGAGCTGTAACATTGACATTGCTGCCAATCGGATTTAACAGGAAATGAAAAGCAGCTGCAATATTTCAAAGTGTTGAGCAGACTGGGCAGAAGGTATCTGGACAAATCCTATTAACAAATAACAGGATTTGTGCACACACAGTGCCTCCCACACTGTGCCTTGGAAATCTACACCAGGCTGTTTCCATCACTGTTGTGCATAAATCACAGAAATTATAATAAATTGAGAAAAATATTCTCACACACATGAAGGCTCAACCTACATTCTGATGATGACTAAAGGCCTTTTGGATCATTTGTCAAAAAGGATATCTGATGAAAAAAAAAAAAAAAAAAAAAAAAAAAAAAGGATATCTGATGAAACAAACCTTTAATCCAGCTTAGTTCTAAAGCAGCCAGAAGATATTAAACATATCTGCTCTCAATTTCTGATCTTAACCTTAAAAATAATAATAATAAACCTAATATTGGGAGTCCTTATGGAAAGAAAAAAGTTAATAATAACATCTTCTGAGCGGGCCAGATGCCATGGATGCCATGCCAAAGGTTTAAACAGATTACCTTTAAGTTGCCTTGCAAATCTGAGTAACTGTGAATTCCCCATCTGGATTCTTGAGAGACCAAATTATTTCAAATGATTACTATCCCACTCTCTTCCATTATCAAGATGCCCTATGCTTCCAGTTATGTTTAAAGTGATGCATGTATTGTGTGAATTCAGTTCTTTTTCTTTAGTGCTGTGTTATTGCTATAGACTTAGTCTGGTGGAGGGCCTGGCATCATAACTGTGTCTGCTAGATAATATATAGGTTGTGTGGTGGCAACTTGGGGTGGGATTAGTAGGTTGAATTTTCTTAGTTCTGAATATCCAAGAATAGCAACTCCATGTATTTGGTCTTTACAATCTAGTATAATGAGACAACAAAAATTATTGCTATTATTCAAGACAATGACAAGGTAGCATTAATGTAAATAGGGGGCCCTTTCATATGTGGGGTCCTGCACGACAGGAAAAAGTGCAAGTGTGCTCTGGATTCAGACTGCCTGGACTCAAATTCAGGCTCTCCCTAATACTAGCTTCAGCAAATACCTTACCTTCTTAGTTTTATTCTCTTTAAAATGATAGTCTTAATGTCTAAATGAGACAATTTGGGGGGCGGTGGAAATTAGATGGATTTATATATATATATATATATATATATATATATATATATATATATATATAAGTGCTTGATACATACTAAGCACTCAATACATTTTGCTATTAGCAATAGAATACATGTTAACTAGTATAATCATGGGTCAGCTATATTATTCATACATTTGAAGTTGTCAGGAGTGTTAAATTGCAAAAGAAAATCACTTCTCACTGACTAGTGACTGTAAACAACGAGAAGCGATTTAAATTTATTTATGACATCCCTGTATTTTTATACAACAGCTTCATCTTTTAAGTGGCCATTACTTGAAAGGTGCCCCCATATTCAATCTGTCCCGAGAGAAAAACTTAAAATGTGGTTTGGTCTGTTCTGAGTCTCGTATCTGTGAGAATAATTGGGATTCTGCTGCTTTCACAAAAGTGAAACTTTGGGTATTATGGGATAGTTTTGCTATTGCCACGGAGCTGATGGCAGAAGGTGACTTAACATCCTGCAAATTGGCAGTCAGTGCTGCCCCTGAAGACTTGCCCACTAAGGTAAAAGAATGAGCTGCCCGCCGATTTGTGCCCCTTCCCACATCCCCCTGAAAACCTACAGACTTTATTTTTTTCCCACCTATAAAACTGCTTAGCCGCCCAAGGGATAACACTTCCGGGAATTTTGACTGTGAGTGGAGAGTTCTGTGTGGTCCTTAATTGGGAGAGGACCTGTCAAAAATAATATATTCACAAGGACTCTGAACCATTATGGGCCTGGGAACACTATATAAACTGTCACACAGCTGGTGGCAGGTGGGTTGATTTTTCAGCAACACTAAAAGCTGACAGGAATGTCTTTCAGAAATCTATTCCCTTGAAGATTTCTAGTTAAGATATTAGAAGAGGTGTGGAGGGTATGAGGGGAGACAGGACGGGAATTAGATGGCTGGGTAGCTGCTGCGAAATATTTGAACCGTGACAGCTGATTTCCGTTTAATTTGAGGTAGCAAGTAATTTCCTTTGAAATCAGAAGTTTTAGTAAGTTTGACTATGTCTTTGCTAGATTTGGGCTGTGGGTAATTTTGGGAAAGCTAATGAGAGAAGTGGCAGGATAATCTGAAAGAGCATAGAAAGAAAAATACAGAGAATGAGTCCTTTATGTTTTTACAAAGAGACTGCTACTGTTTATGCACAGCATCATGGCTGTTTTGTGTGTCATTTCTGTTTTTGTTCACGTAGAAATCAATGTCTCATCTCCCTTCGCTTCCTGTCCTCATGATAAGTTTTGGCCACAGTGACTGCTTAGTGCTTTCCACAAAACTGAAGGTGCTTTCAAGTGAAATGTGGACAAAAATTTGAGTGAGTAAATATTTGCTGCCATTTTCAGTTGCTCCTACTTCACCCTCATTTCAAGGGTTCTTAAAAGTGTTTTGTGCCATGAGCTTTGGCAATCTGGAGAAACCTATGGATTATTTCTCAAAATGGTGTTTCTAAATGCATGAAATAAAAAGCATAAGATTATCAGAGAAACCAATTATGTTCAAATACAGTCCTCTCCTTGAATCCCTTGGAAAAGAACCCCTGCCCTAGTTCTTGCTCCTTTTTTTTATGCAGATTATGCTAATCAGTGGAGAGAAAATCAGAATAGGAAATTTGAATTGTATCAAGAGTAATTCCTACAAGAGATAAGAATAAAGAGAAATACCGCAAAAGAAATGGAAAAGGAAAGACCTCTTGGGATGAAGTGTATTTTGATGCGTATAGAGAAGGAGAAACATGAAGAGATGCTTCAGGGGAAGCAGAAGGGGGTAAAAAAAAAAAATACAGAATGAAAAGAATGGCAGAAGTAGGTTTTAAATTGTGTACCCTTTGATGTTCTTTGAGAGATACAATTACAAGATTGGAATTACTTTCTTCTTGTTACTGGAGTCTGTTTGCTTGAAGAATGGGTCACATGAGGCTCAGAACTATATTCAGGTTATATGTGGAACTTACTCTTGTTTTCAGAGTGTAAATCCTCTCTACAACTTCTCAAATTTTAGGAACGGTATTCGTCTTCCATGGCCAGTCTTAAATTCTAGCTCCTCTATGATACTTTACTAAAACATTTCCCTTTTCTCACATTCTGGTGACTGTCTCTACTTCAGTAATTGATCTCTTTGCTTTGCATTGTAGTTACTTCTGTTGATTTCCTTCATTTACTTGTCCTGACTGCCTGATACTGCCTTGAATATTATTATGAATGAATGAATGCATGCATGCATGAATGAATGAATACATCTAATGAATGCATGATGGATACTTGTTGAAGTCTCTGCCTACATTTTTGATAGGGATGCTTATAAAAACAGAACACATTCTCACCATAGGAACCATAATCATGAACTGAGGGCCTGTTAGGGACCAAATAGCACACTAATATATCTTCATAAGTATTATTTCTTACCATCACAACAACTCTGACAGAAAAACTTTATTAATCCTGTATCAGTGATGAAACTAAGAGTCAGAGGTGTAGCTATTTCATATTAATCAGTGGAGATTTGGACTTGAATATACTTCCTTCTGATTTCAAAACATATATATTTTCCTTTATAACAACCTGCCCCCCTATGATAAAATGGGAAGTTATCTCTCAGTATTATTTCATTTGTATTCTTACTGAGAATTACCCATCATAATAACAAGAAACATTTATATTTTAATAAATGGAAATAGAGTCTCAGAACCAGGATATCACATAATTCTTTCATGCTCTCAAAACAACAACAACAACAACAACAACAACAAACCTGTTAATATCCACCTTGATTTGCCATGTTTCAGTAAACTTTCAAAGAAGCAATCTGTTACTTTGGATGATATTAATAAGCTATCAAATTGGATTCCACTTAATCATGATTTTAAATTTAAGTTTTGTACTATCATTATTAAAAATGATTAACTTATCTGGCAGAATTATAACATTTAAAGTATCTCTTAATGATCAGTTACTGTTCCTGATGTTTATAGCTGCCACAGGATTTTGAAAATGAAAACCAGAATCAAATATTTCCAACATCAAAATTATGATGATCGTGATGATTATACATACACTCCCAACAGGGCTATAAGGTAGATATTAGGATTTTTATATAGAGAGAGAAGTAAAATGAAGCTCATAGATGTTGCATAATCCAGTCAAGGGAACATAGCTAGAAAAAGCTAGAATAAAGATTTGAACCTATTCTTAAATAAGGACTTCAGTTTTTCTCAAGCAACTTTGTCATTTAGACAAATCAAAACTAATTAATGTCTGTCTTCAAGAATTAAGGTGATAAAATGCTACCTGTCATTGAAACATGTGAGATTTGTAATTATTTGAATGGGTGGCTAGGGGTGAATGAGGGGTAAAGAAGGAACATATAACATGAGTATCATCATAAAATTACTTTAGTAAAGAATGTTAATTTCACAGCAAATCTGTTTAAGTAGTTTTAATTCATTTATGTAAATTTTACTAAATTTTACTAGAACTAAATAATAAATTCATGGTGTAAACTAATTTTCCATTTCCATATTAACCTGGTAAGTGGATAATGTGCAAATAGAAAAAATATTTTTGTGACCTCATTAGTTTGGTTTTCTAAAATAGTCTTTTTCTTGATACTCCAATTGAATTATAAGATGAACATTTAATATATTTGTTGACAATAGCATGGTAAATATTAATAATAATTTGAAGAATAATTTGTGAGTATTCATTTTTAAATGTATTCATGAATAATCTTTTTAATATGTACATAATTTAGCTGAAATAACAAAAGTTATAAATTCTTTTCATTATTTCAGCTTAATCAAACACAAGGTTGTTAAATACCTACTATGTGCTAAGCATTATTTTAAGAAATAAAACTTTTTAAAAATACATGATTAAGCACTGCCAGAGTTAAAAATCTTTATTATCCCTAATGGGCATTATTAGGTTTTTAAAAATTGGACTAAATTTTTACACAGGCTTTGACTCATCAATACAGTTGATTTTTAACTAATAACGATATGAAGGGATAAGAGGCAAATAGATCATTAAAATTCACAATTAATTACAGATTTTTTAAAAAATTAAATATTCAGTTCTTTTCCTCTTTTATTTTTCCCTAGACATAATTGGACTTTTACGTTGTATTCTGGTCCTGAAAACTTAGTGGTCTGCAAAGGAAAATAAAAAGCTCTGAGATCTCTGCATTTGAAACACATAATGTTGTGTATCAACTGTGCTCAAAAAATAATAAAATAAAAGTAAAATAAAATAAATAAGAAATATAAAAACAAAACCCCAAAAAGCTCTGAGATCTTTCTTTGTTAAAGCCAAACTAAAGTTGATAGTAAAATAGCACACAGTCAATCTGAAATGACCTAAACTTTCATTTACAGACAAAATTGAGAAACATAATAAACTAGAGAGGAAATAATGAAGTATATCCTGGTGAAATTAAATTAATATTTCAGTTTCTGAGAAGACTGTAAGACTGAAATCAATATTTGAAGAAAAAAGGTAATAGAAATTTCTACTAGTCAAATCAAGGTAAATGGGCCTGGAAAACAGTAAATTTGTTGTGTATTTAAACTTGAGGAGGAGGAAATCCAAAAATTTTAATTCAGATCCTGCAACTGTATACTTATTCACAAGAAAAGACCACTCTAACACCTTCAGTAAAAATTTACAGGGACAGTACAAAAGGGGCTCGCTAAAGGAGAAAATCATAGTAAGAATTATAAAAGGAAGAAAGGATCTTTCTTCTCTAATAGTAATGAGCTTGGTGCTCAAAAGGCTAGGGACAATAAGAACCAAGAGTCACATCTAGAGATGGCTCTGAGGTTACAGAATATTGGTTTCACTGAAAACCCACTTATTAACCTTGAAATCCCCCAGTCTTTTGCAATGTTAACTCATAATTATTACAACAAAATATTTGGTTTTTGTTTTCCAATTTATTGATACATAATTTATAAAATTGTGAGCTGTTTAAACTGTACAATGTGATGTTTTGATATAGATATACATTGTGAAAGGAGTCCCCTCATCCAGTTTATTCACACATCTATCATCTCACATAATTACCTTTTTTTTATTAGGGGGAGGGGGTGATGAGAACATTTAAGTTCTCTCAGCAAATTTCATTTATACAATAGACTGCTGTCACTGTAGTCCCCGTATTATATATTAAATCCTCATACCTGATTCATCTTACTACTCAAAGTTTGTACCCTTTTACCAACCTCTCCCTGTTTCCCCTACCGCCTAGCCCCTGGCAACTGCTTTTCTGTTCTATTTCTGAGTTTGACTGTATGTGGTATTTCTTGGTCTGACTTATCTCACTGAGCATAATGCCTTCCAGGCTGATTCATGTTGTTGCAAATGTCAGGATTTCTTTCTTTTTTAAGGCTCAATAGTATTATATTCTATGTATATATTTTTCATCAATTCATCTGTCAATGGACACTTAGGTTGTTTCTGTACCTTGACTATTGTGAATAATGCTGCATTGAACATGGGGATACAGATATCTCTTCGAGATAATGCTTTCATTTCCTTTGGGTGTATACCTGTAAGTAGAACTGCCGGATCGTATGGTAGCTCTATTTTTAATTTTTTGAGAAACCTTCATACTGTTTTCCATTGTGTGTATACCAGTGTAAATTCTCACCAGTGGTGCACAAAGGTTCCCCCTTTTCCCCCACATCCTTCCACATCCTTTTCAGCATTTATCTCTTGCCTTTTGGGTAATAGTCATCCTAACAGGTGGGAGGTGATATCTCATTGTGGTTTTGATTTTTCGTTTCCCTGATGATTAGTGATGTTGAGCACATTTTTATGTACCGGTCAGCTATTTGTATATATTCTTTGGAAAAAATGGCTATTTAGGACTTTTGCCCACTGGGGCAAATTTTTTTTTTTTTTTAATTTGGGATATTTGGTTTTTTTTCTATTAAGTTATATGAGTTCCTTGTATAGTCTGGATATTAACCCTTCTTGGATATGTGGTTTGCAAATATTTTCTCCCATTTGATAGGTTGCCTTTTCATTTTGTTGATGGTTTCTTTCGCTGCCCAGAAGCCTTTAAGTCTGATGTGATTCCACTTGTTTATTTTTGCTTTTGTTGGCTTTGCTTTTGGTGTTAAATCTGAAAGAAATCATTGCCAAAATGAGTGTCAAGGAGCTTACCCCCTGTATTTTCTTCTAGGACTTGTACAATTCCAGGTCTTATGTTCAAGTCTTTAATCCATTTTGAGTTGATTTTTGTGTATGGTGTATATAGGAATCCAGTTTCATCCCTTTGCATGTGGCAGTCCAATTTCCAACACCATTTATTTTTTAATTTATTTTATTAATTAATGAAGTCTTTAATTTTAATTCCAGTATGTTAATATATAGTGTTATTTTGGTTGCAGGTATACAATATAGTGATTCAACAATTTCATACATCTCCTTGTGTTCATCAGGACAAGTTCAGTCCTTAATCTGCATCACCTATTTCAAGCATCCACCCCCTTACCTCCCCTCTGGTAACCATCAGTTTGTTCTCTATACTTAAGAGTCTGTTTCTTGGTTTCTCTCTCTTTCTCTCTCATTTTTTTTCCCTTTGCTTTTTTGTTGTATTTTTCTTTCTCCGTCTCATTTTGCTTAGCACAGTACTCTAGTATTATCCATGTTGTGGCAAATAATAAGATTTCATTCTTTTTTATGACTGAATAATATTCCACTACACACACTCATACCCCATCTTATTTTCTTATTTATCCATTCATCAATCAGTGGACACTTGGGCTATTTCCATTATTTGGCTATTGTAAATAATGCTACTAAAAACATAAGAGTGCAAGTGTCACTTTGAATTAGTGTTTTTGTATTTTGGGGATAAATAGGCAGTAGTACAATTAGTGGATCATAGCGTAGTTCTATTTCTAACTTTTTGGGGAACCCCCATATGATTTCTGCAGTGGTTGCACCAGTTTGCATTCCCACCAAGAGTGCAAGACGGTTCCTTTTTCTGCACATCCTTGCCAATGTTTGTTGTTTCTTGTGTTTTTGATTTTAGTTTTCTGACAGGTGTGAGGTGATATTTCATTGTGGTTTTGATTTGTATTTCCCTGATGATAAGTGATACTGAGAATCTTTTTCATGTGTTTGTTGGCCATTTGTAAGTCTTCTTTGGAGAAATGTCTGTTCATGCCTTCTGCCCATTTTTAATTGGATTATTTATTTTGGGGGGTGTTCAGTTTGATAAGGTCTTTATAGATTTTGGATACTAACCCTTTATCAGATATGTCATTTGCAAAATTTTCTCCCATTCTGTAGTTTGCCTTTTAGTTTTGTTGATTGTTTCCTTCACTGGGCAGAAGCTTTTTATTTTGATGTGGTCCCAATAGTTTATTTTTGCTTTTGTTTCCCTTGCCTCAGGAGACATACCTAGAAAAATGTTGCTAAGGCCGATGTCAGAGAAATTGCTGCCTGTGTTCTCTTCTAGGATTTTTATGGATCAAGTCTCACATTTAGGTCTTTAATCCATTTTGAGTTTATTTTTGCCCAAAAGCATTTATTAAAGACTATTCTTTCCCCACTTTGTATTCTTAGATTTTTTGTGAAAAAAATTTGACCATATATTCATTTATTTATGAGCTTTCTATTCTGTTTCATTGATTTCTGTGTCTGTTTCTATGCCAGTACCATACTGATTTGGCTACTATCCCATTGTAATATAATTTGAATCAGGAAATGTGTTGCCTGTGGCTTTGTTCCTTTTTTTCAAGATTGTTTTAGCTTTTTGGTGTGTTTTGTGTTTCTATACAAATCTTAGGATTTTTTTTTTCTATTTCTGTGAAAAATGCCTTTGGAATTTTGATAGGGCCTGTACTGATTCTGTAGATTACTTTGGGTAGTATGGACATTTTACCAATATTAATATTTTCAGTCTGTGAACATGGCAGGCCTCTCCAGGTATTTGTGTCTTCTTAATTTCTTTCATCAGTCTTTTATGGTTTTCAGTGTGCAGGTCTTTCACTTCTTTGGTTAGATATTCCTAAATAGTTAATTGATTTTGGCGCTATTGTAAGTGGGATTGTTTCCTTAATTTCTCTCTCTGATAATTCGTTGTTGGTGTATAGAAATATAATTGATTTTTGTGTATTGATTTTGTATGCTGCAACTTTCTAAAATTATTAATTCTAACAGTTTTGGTGGATTCTTTAAGGTTTTCTGTATACAGTATCATGTCATGTATAAATAAAGACCGTTTTACTTCCTCCTTTCCTATTTGGATACCTTTTATTTGTTTTGATTTTTCTTTCTTGCCTGACTGCTCTAGCTAGTTCCAATACTATGTTGAATAAAAGTGGTGAGAGTGGGCATCTTTGTCTTGTTCCTGATCTTAGAGGAAAAGCTTTCAGCTTTTTACCATTAACTTATTTTTACCAATAAGCTAGCTGTGGGCTTATCATGTATGACCTTTATCATGTTGAGTGCATTCTGTCTATACCCAGTTTCTTGAGAGTTTTTGCCATGAAAGAATGCTGAATTTTGTCAAATGCTTTTTCTGCACTTACTGAGATGATCATATGATTTTTATCCTTTATTTTATTAATGTGGTGTATCACATTGGTTGATTTGTAGATGTTGAACCATCCTTACATCTCTAGAATAAATCCCACTTGATCATGGCATATAATCATTGTCATGTATTATTGAATTCAGTTTGATAATATTTTGTTGAGGATTTTTGCACCTATGGTCATCAGGGATATTGGCCTTTAATTTTTTTTTCTTGCAGTGTCCTTGTCTTGCTTTGGTATCAGGGTAATGATGACCTCAGAAATGAGTTTGGCAGTATTCTTTCCTCTTCAATTTAGAAGAGTCTGAGAAGCATTGGCATTAATTTTTTAAATGTTTGGTAGAAATCACCATGAGTGCCATCTGGTCTTGGACTTTTCTTCATTGGGAGAATTTGGGTTACTGATTCAATCGGATTCATTATTGGCCACTTCACATTTTATATTTCTTCATGATTCAGTCCTGGTGGGTCATATATGTCTTAGAGTTTATCCATTTCTTCAAGGTTGTCTGACTTGTTCATATATGATTCTTTATATATCTTTGGAATTATGTGTAATATTTCTCTCTCATTTCTGGTGCTATTTATTTTTGTCCTCTCTCCTCTTTTCTTCTTAAGTTTAACTAAAGCTTTGTCTATTTTATCCCTAAAAAAAACCAGCTCTTAATTACACTAATCTTTTTTTCAAATTTTTGTTTAAATTTTAGTTAACATACAGTGCAATATTGGCTTCAGTAGAATTCACGGGTTCATCACTTATACACAATATCCAGTGCTCATCATAACAAGTGCCCTCCTTAATACCCATCATCCATCTAGCCCGTCCCCCACTCATCTTCCTCCATCATCAACCCTCAGTTTGTTCTCTATCGTTAAGAGTTCTCCCCCCCTTTTTTCCCTCTCATATATAGATGTTTTGTTTCTTAAATTCCACATATGAGTGAAATCAAATGGTGTTGGTCTTTCTCTGACTGACTTCCTTCACTTAGCATAATACATTCTAGCTCTATCTACATCGTTGCAAGTGGCAAATTTCATCCTTCTGAGTAATATGTACATATATATATATACTGCCTCTTCTTTATCCATTCATCCGTCGATGGACATTTGGGCTTTTTCCATAGTTTGGCTATTGTTGATAACTCTGCTATAAACATTGGGGTTCTTGTACCCTTTTGAATCAGTATTTCTGTATCCTGTGGGTAAAAACCTAGTAGTGCAATTGCTAGGTGGTAGGGTAGTTCTACTTTTAACTTTTTGAGGAGCCTCCACACTGTTTTCCAGAGTGGCTGCACCAGTCTGCATTCCCACCAACAGTGCAAGAGGTTTCCCCTTTTTCTGCATCCTCACCAACACCTGTTGTTTACCTGAGTTGTTAATTTTAGCTATTCTGACCAGTGTGAGTTGGTATCTCATCGTGGTTTTGATTTGTATTTCCCTGATGATGGGTGATATTGAGAATATTTTCATGTGTCTGTTAGCCATCTGGATGTCTTCTTTAGAAAAATGTCTATTCATGTCTTCTGTCCATTTCTCAACTGGATTATTTGGTTTTGGATGTTAACAATGATAAGTTCTTTATAGATTTTTAGATACTAACCCTTTATCACATATGTCATTTACAAATATCTTCTCCCATTCCATAAGCTGCCTTTTAGTTTTGTTGATTGTTTCCTTTGCTGTGCAGAAGCTTTTAACTTGATGAAGTCCCAGTAGTTCATTTTTGTTTTTGTTTCTCTTGCTCTTGGAGACGTGTCTAGCAAGAAGTTGCTGTGACTGAGGTCAAAGAGGTTGCTGCTTGTGTTGTCCTCTAGGATTTTGATGGTCTCCTGTCTCACATTTAGGTTTTTCATTCTTTTTGAATTTATTTTTGTGTATGGTGTAAGAAAGTGGCTCAGTTTCATTCTTCCGCATGTTGCTGTCCAGTTTTCCCAACACCATTTGTTGAAGAGACTGTCTTTTTTCCATTGGCTATTTTTTCCTGCTTTGTCAACAATTAGTTGACCATAGAGTTGAGGAGTTGAGGGTCCATTTCTGGATTTTCTATTCTGTTGCATTGATCTATGTGTCTGTTTTTTTTTTTTTTTTTGGCAGTACCATACTGTCTTGATGACTATAGCTTTGTAATATAGCTTGTAGTCTGGAATCATGATGTCTCCAAGGTTTGCCTTTTTTTTTTTCCAGGATTGCTTTGGCTATTTGGGGTCTTTTATGGTTCCATACAAATTTTAGGATTGTTTGTTCTAGCTCTGTGAAAAATGCTGTTGGTATTTTGATAGGGATTGCTTTTTTTTAAAGATTTTATTTATTTGACAGAGAGAGACACAGTGAGAAAGGGAACACAAGCAAGGGGAACGGGAGAGGGAGAAGCAGGCTTCCCGCTGAGCAGGGAGCCCGATGTGGGGCTCCATCCCAGGACTCTGGGACCATGACCTGAGCCAAAGGCAGACACCCAACGAGTGAGCCACCCAGGCGCCCAGTAGAGATTGCTTTAAATGTGTAGATTGCTTTGGGTAGTATATACATTTTAGCAATGTTTGTCCTCCCAATCCATGAGCATGGCATGTTTTTCCATTTCTTTGTGTCCTCTTCAATCTCTTTCATATGTGTTCTATAATTTTCATAGTACAGAGCTTTTACCTCTTTGGTTAGGTTCATTCCTAGGTATCTTATGGGTTTTGGCACAATTGTAAATGGGATCAATTCTATGATTTCTTTTGCTGCTGCTTCATTATTGGCATATAGAAATGCAACAGATTTCTATATGTTGATTTTATATCCTATGACTTTGCTGCATTCATGTATTCTAGCAATATTTTGGTGGAGGCTTTTAGGTTTTCTACATAGAGTATCATGTCGTCTGCAAATAGTGAAAGTTTGTCTTCTTCTTTGCTGATATGGATGCCTTTTATTTTGTTGTTGTTGTTGTTGTTGTTGTTGTTGTTGTTGTCTGATAGCTGAGGCTAAGACTTCTAGTACTATGTTAAATAGTAATGGTGAGAGTGGACATCCCTGTCTTGTTCTGATCATAGAGGAAAAGCTCTCAGTTTTTCGCCATTGAGGATGATATTATCTGTGGGTCTTTCATATATGGCTTTTATAACATTGAGGTATGTTCCATCTATCCCTACTTTTTTTTTTTTAAAGATTTTATTTATTTATTTGCGAGAGAGCGAATGAGAGACAGAGAGCACGAGAGGGAGGGGAGTCAGAGGGAGAAGCAGACTCCCCACCGAGCAGGGAGCCCGATGCAGGACTCGATCCCGGGACTCCAGGATCATGACCTGAGCCGAAGGCAGTCGCTCAACCAACTGAGCCACCCAGGCGCCCCTATCCCTACTTTGTTGAAGAGTTTTATCAAGAATTGATACTGTATTTTGTCAATTGCTTTTTTCCCCTGCATCTATTGAGAGGATCATATGGTTCTTATTATCTCTTTTATTGATGTGGCTTATCACGTTGATTGATTTGTGAACCACCCTTGCAGCCCAGGTACAAATCCCAGTTAATCTTGGTGAATAATTCTTTTAATATACTGTTGGATTCAATTTGCCTGTATTTGTTGAGAATTTTTACATCTGTGTTCATCAGGAATATTGGCTTATAATTCTCCTGTTTAGTAGTGTCTTTTTCTGGTTTTGGAATCAAGGTAATGCTAGCCTTGTAGAAAGAGTTGGGAAGTTTTCCTTCCATTTCTATTTTTTGGAACAATTTGGGAATAGGTATTAATCCTTCTTTAAATGTCTGGTAGAATTTCCCTGGGAAGCTGTCTGGCCCTGGACTTTTGTTTGTTGGGAGATTTTTGATTACTGATTCAATTTCTTTGCTGGTTATGGGTCTGTTCAGATTTTCTATTTCTTCCTGTTTCAGCTTAGGTAGTTTGTATGTTTCTAAGAATTTTTCTGGTATATGGACAGGGGCAGAGCAAGATGGCGGGGGAGTAGGGGACCTGGATTTTGTCTCCTCTCAGGAATTCAGCTGGATAGGGATCAAACCATTCTGAACACCTACAAACTCAACAGGAGATCGAAGAAAAGAAGAACAACAACTCTCTCATCAGAAAAGCGACCACTTTCTGGAAGGTAGGACGTGCGGAGAAGTGAATCCGAGGCGATATTCGGGAGGATAGACGGTGGGGGAGGGGCCTCCGTCGGCCACTTCTGGCAAGTGATAGAACCGTGGAGCACAAAATCGGAACTTTTAAAAGTCTGCTCCGCCGAGGGACGTCACTCTGGTGGCTAAGCGGGGGGTGGAACCCTCTGGGACAGTGTGGTCTCAGGACCCTCGGGGTCACAGAAAGACCGGGGGTGCCTGAGTGTGGCACAGCTCCCAGGTAACGGAGCAGGGAAGCCGGCTGCAGAGGCGGAGCCCAGGCGCGG
This sequence comes from Neomonachus schauinslandi, assembly GCF_002201575.2. Taxonomy (NCBI): domain Eukaryota; kingdom Metazoa; phylum Chordata; class Mammalia; order Carnivora; family Phocidae; genus Neomonachus; species Neomonachus schauinslandi. The sequence goes on along the minus strand of NC_058403.1, from coordinate 173,320,803 downwards.
GCTCTCAGCTAGGGGTTGCCATAAACCGTGATCCGCAGCACAGTCGGGCCACTGCTCCTCCAGCAGGGACCCAACAAGCGGCAGATCCGGGGAGACTCACCTTCCTACCCCGGGAGGAGCCGCGCGGGAGTGCACCACAGGGATCTACTGGGTTTGGGGACTCCACCCGGGGTCAGGTGCCAGAGATAGAAACGCGTGGTCACAGGCCGGGTGAGCACAGAGTACGGCCGGAGACCGGGGAGACAGGAGTGACTGACGGCTTTTCTCTGGGGGCTCACTGAGGAGTGGGGTCCCGAGTTCTCGGCTCCTCCGCGGCGGAGATTGGGAGGCCGCCATTTTCACTCTCCACCTCCAAAGCTGTACGGAAAGCTTGCAGGGAACAAAAGCCCCGGAGAGCAAACCCGAGCAGATTACTTAGACGGGAGGGGGCAAGGGCGGGGCAATTCCGCCTCCAGCAAAGACATTTGGAAACCACGGCAAAAGGCCCCTCCCGAGAAGATCAGCGAGAACAGCCAGCCAAGACCAAGTTTACCCATCAATGAGAACGGCAGAACTCCAGCGCTAGGGGAATACTGCACATAGAATTCATGGCTTTTTTACCATGATTCTGTAGTCTTTCAAAGTTAATTTTTTTTGAACTGTCTTTTTTTTTTTTTTTGAATTTTTCTTTTTCCCTTTTTCAACCAACATCTTATCAATCCCTTTTTTAAAAAAACATTTTTATTTTTCATTTTTAGAGTCATATTCTATCCCTTCATAGTAGTTACCCATATTTTTGACATATATATATAAGTTGCTCTCTCTTTAAAATTTTGAGATAGTTTCTTCTAACAGATTAAAATATACCCTAAATCTCTAGTATATGGTGTTTTCTATTCCCCTGCCTGATCACATTCTCTCCCTTTTTTTTCTTTTTTCTTTTTTTAAATCCTCTTCTTTCTTTTTTCAAACAACTTCTTATCAATTCCTTTTATACAATTTTTTATAATTTCCATCTTTACAGTCATATTCCATCCCTTCATCATATCAACCCTTATTTTTGTACATATAGAAGTTTTTCTTTCTTTAAAATTTTGGGAGGCACTTTCTTCTAAAAGACCAAAATACACCCCAAATCTAGTGTGTGGCACTGATCTATACACCAGCCTGATCATATTTGATCACATTCTGTTTTCTTTGTTGTTGTTGTTGTTTTGTTTTGTTTGTTTTGTTTGTTTTTATCTTTATCTTTTTCTTTTTCTTTTTTCTCTCTTTCCGTTTCTTTTTCCACTGCTTCAGGTCTTTTCTGATTTGTTTAGAGTATATGTTCTGGGGACGTGGTTACTCTGCTAGCATTTTGTTCTCTCATTAATCTATTCTCCTCTGCACAAAATGACAAGACGGAAAAAATCACCTCAACAAAAAGAACAAGAGGTAGTACCGACTGCCAGGGACCTACTCAATACAGACATTAGTACGATGTCAGATCTAGAGTTCAGAATCATCACTTTTAAGATACTAGCTGGGCTTGAAAAAAATTTGGAAGTTATTAGAGAAACCCTTTCTGGAGAAGTAAAAGAACTAAAATCCAACCAAGTAGAAATCAAAAAGGCTATTAATGAGGTGCAATCAAAAATGGGGGCGCTAACTGCTAGAATAAATGAGGCAGAAGAGAGAATCAGTGATATAGAAGACCAAATTATGGAAAATAAAGAAGCTGAGAAAAAGAGAGATAAACAACTACTGGATCACGAGGGCAGAATTCGAGAGATAAGTGATACCATAAGACGAAACAAAATTAGAATAATTGGGATCCCAGAAGAAGAAGAAAGAGAGAGAGGGGCAGAAGGTATAATGGAGCAAATTACAGCAGAGAACTTCCCTAATTTGGAGAAGGAAACAGGCATGAAAATCCAGGAAGCACAGAGAACCCCTCTCAAAATCAATAAAAATAGGTCAACACCCCGACATCAAATAGTAAAACTTACGAGTCTCAGAGACAAAGAGAAAATCCTGAAAGCAGCTCGGGAGAAGAGATATGTAACCTACAAGGGTAGAAACATTAGATTGCCAACAGACCTATCCACAGAGACCTGGCAGGCCAGAAAGGACTGGCAGGATATATTCAGAGCACTAAATGAGAAAAATATGCAGCCAAGAATACTCTATCCAGCTAGGCTGTCATTGAAAACTGAAGGAGAGATAAAAAGCTTCCAGGACAAACAAAAACTAAAGGAATTTGCAAACACAAAACCAGCCCTATAGGAAATCTTGAAAGGGGTCCTCTAAGCAAAGAGAGAGCCTAAAAGCAACATAGACCAGAAAGGAACACAGACAATATACGGTAACAGTCACCTTACAGGCAATACAATGGCACTAAATTCCTATTTAAACCAAAGACTGTAATAAGAGATGAGGAAGGACACTATATCCTACTTAAAGGATCTATCCAACAAGAAGATCTAACAATTGTAAATATCTATGCCCCTAACATGGGAGCAGCCAATTATATAAGGCAATTAATAACAAAAGCAAAGAAACACATCGACAACAATACAATAATAGTGGGGGACTTTAACACCCCCCTCACTGAAATGGACAGATCATCTAAGCAAAAGATCAACAAGGAAATAAAGACTTTAAATGACACACTGGACCAAATGGACTTCACAGACATATTCAGAACATTCCATCCCAAAGCAACGGAATACACATTCTTCTCTAGTGCCCATGGAACATTCTCCAGAATAGATCACATCCTAGGTAATAAATCAGGTCTCAAGCGGTACCAAAAGATTGGAATCATTCCCTGCCTATTTTCAGACCACAATGCTTTGAAACTAGAGCTCAATCACAAGAGGAAAGTCGGAAAGAACTCAAATACATGGAGGCTAAAGAGCATCCTACTGAAGAATGAATGGGTCAACCAGGAAATTAAAGAAGAATTAAAAAAATACATGGAAACCAATGAAAATGAAAACACAACTATTCAAAATCTTTGGGATGCAGCAAAGGGAGTCCTGAGAGGAAAGTATATAGCAACACAAGCCTTTCTCAAGAAACAAGAAAGGTCTCAAGTACACAACCTAACCCTACACCTAAAGGAGCTGGAGAAAAGAACAGCAAATAAAGCCTAAACCCAGGAGGAGAAGAGAAATCATAAAGATCAGAGCAGAAATCAATGAAATAGAAACTAAAAGAACAGTAGAACAGATCAACAAAACTAGGAGCTGGTTCTTTGAAAGAATTAACAAGATTGATAAACCCCTGGCCAGACTTATCAAAAAGAGAAGAGAAATGACCCAAATCAACAAAATCATGAATGAAAGAGGAGAGATCACAACCAACACCAAAGCAATGCAAACAATTGTAAGAACATGTTATGAGCAACTCTATGCCAGCAAATTAGGTAACCTGGAAGAAATGGATGCATTCCTAGAGATGTATTAACTACCAAAACTGAACCAGGATGAAATAGAAAACCTGAACAGACCTATAACCAGTAAGGAAATTGAAGCAGTCATCAAAAATCTCCCAACAAACAAAAGCCCAGGGCCAGATGGCTTCCCAGGGGAATTCTACCAAACATTTAAAGAAGAATTAATACCTATTCTTCTGAAACTGTTCCAAAAAATAGAAATGGAAGGAAAACTTCCAAACTCATTTTATGAGGCCAGCATTACCTTGATCCCAAAACCAGACAAAGACCCCATCAAAAAGGAGAATTACAGACCAATATCCCTGATGAACATGGATGCAAAAATTCTCACCAAAATACTAGCCAATAGGATCCAACAGTACATTAAAAGGATTATTCACCACGACCAAGTGGGATTTATCCCTGGGCTGCAAGGTTGGTTCAACATCCGCACATCAATCAATGTGATACAATACATTAACAAAAGAAAGAACAAGAATCATATGATGCAGAAAAAGCATTTGACAAAGTACAGCATCCTTTCTTGATCAAAACTCTTCAGAGTATAGGGATAGAGGGTACATACCTCAATATCATAAAAGCCGTCCATGAAAAACCTACAGCGAATATCATTCTCAATGGGGAAAAACTGAGAGCTTTCCCCCTAAGGTCAGGAACGCGGCAGGGATGTCCACTATCACCACTGCTATTCAACATAGTATTGGAAGTCCTAGCCACAGCAATCAGACAACAAAAAGAAATAAAAGGCATCCAAATCGGCAAAGAAGAAGTCAGACTCTCACTCTTTGCAGATGATATGATACTTTATGTGGAAAACCCAAAAGACTCCACCCCAAAACTGCTAGAACTCATACAGGAATTCAGTAAAGTGGCAGGATATAAAATCAATGCACAGAAGTCAGTGGCATTCCTATACACCAACAATGAGACAGAAGAAAGAGAAATTAAGGAGTCGATCCCATTTACCATTGCACCCAAAACCATAAGATACCTAGGAATAAATCTAACCAAAGAGACAAAGGATCTGTACTCAGAAAACTATAAAATACTCATGAAAGAAATTGAGGAAGTCACAAAGAAATGGAAAAACGTTCCATGCTCATGGATTGGAGGAACAAATATTGTGAAGATGTCAATGCTACCTAGAGCAATCTACACATTCAATGCAATCCCCATCAAAATACCATCCACTTTTTTCAAAGAAATGGAACAAATAATCCTAAAATTTGTATGGAACCAGAAAAGACCCCGCATAGCCAGAGGAATGTTGAAAAAGAAAAGCAAAGCCGGCGGCATCACAATTCCGGACTTCCAGCTCTATTACAAAGCTGTCATCATCAAGACAGCATGGTAGTGGCACAAAAACAGACACGTAGATCAATGGAACGGAATAGAGAGCCCAGAAATGGACCCTCAACTCTATGGTCAACTCATCTTTGACAAAGCAGGAAAGGATGTCCAATGGAACAAAGACAGTCTCTTCAACAAATGGTGTTGGGAAAATTGGATAGCCACATGCAGAAGAATGAAACTGGACCATTTCCTTACACCACACACAAAAATAGACTCCAAATGGTTTAAAGACCTCAGTGTGAGACAGGAGTCCATCAAAATCCTAAAGGAGAACACAGGCAGCAACCTCTTCGACCTCAGCTGAAGCAACTTCTTCCTAGAAACATCGCCAAAGGCAAGGGAAGCAAGGGCAAAAATGAACTATTGGGACTTCATCAAGATAAAAAGCTTTTGCAAAGCAAAGGAAACAGTCAACAAAACCAAAAGACAACCGACAGAATGGGAGAAGATATTTGCAAAGGACATATCAGATAAAGGGCTAGTATCCAAAATCTATAAAGAACTCATCAAACTCAACACCCAAAGAACAAAGAATCCAATCAAGAAATGGGCAGAAGACTTGAATAGATATTTTTCCAAAGAAGACATCCAAATGGCCAACAGACACATGAAAAAGTGCTCAATATCGCTCGGCATCAGGGAAATCCAAATCAAAACCTCAATGAGATACCACCTCACGCCAGTCAGAATGGCTAAAATTAACAAGTCAGGAAATGACAGATGTTGGCGGGGATGCGGAGAAAGGGGAACCCTCCTACACTGTTGGTGGGAATGCAAGCTGGTGCAGCCACTCTGGAAAACAGTATGTAGGTTCCTCAAAAAGTTGAAAATAGAGCTACCATATGATCCAGCAATTGCACTACTGGGTATTTACCCCAAAGATACAAAAGTAGGGATCCGAAGGGTACGTGCACCCCGATGTTTATAGCAGCAATGTCCACAATAGCCAAACTGTGGAAAGAGCCAAGATGTCCATCGACAGATGAATGGATAAAGAAGATGTGGTATATATATACAGCGGAATATTATGCAGCCATCAAAAGGAATGAGATCTTGCCATTTGCAACGACGTGGATGGAACTGGAGGGTATTATGTTGAGGGAAATAAGTCAAACAGAGAAAGACATGTATCATATGATCTCACTGATATGAGGAATTCTTAATTGCAGGAAACAAACTGAGGGTTGCTGGAGTGGGGGTTGGGGTGGGAGGGATGGGGTGACTGGGTGATAGACACTGGGGAGGGTATGTGCTCTGGTAAGCGCTGTGAATTGTGCAAGACTGTTGAATCTCAGATCTGTACCTCTGAAACAAATAACGCAATATATGTTAAGAAAAAAGAAGAAGAAGAAGAAGGTAGCAGGAGGGAAAGAATGAAGCGGGGGAAATCGGAGGGGTAGACGAACCATGAGAGAGGATGGACTCTGAAAAACAAACTGAGGGTTCTGGAGGGGAGGGGGGTGGGAGGATGGGTTAGCCTGGTGGTGGGTATTGAGGAGGGCACATTCTGCAAGGAGCACTGGGTGTTATGCACAAACAATGAATCATGGAACACTTCATCTAAAACTAATGATGTAATGTATGGGGATTAACATAAGAATAAAAAATAAAAATAATAAAATGTTAAAAAAAAAAAAGAATTTTTGTATACACTTATTTTTTTTTATTCTTATGTTAATCCCCATACATTACATCATTAGTT